>NW_026696453.1:300000-393980 GCF_030435755.1 Ochotona princeps
GCAGAAGAAGCTGGCTAGGCGGAGGTCTCCCAGAGTCACTCCAGATGTGCTGTCTGCAGCATGCATCTGATAGGGCGACCAGGACAGAGGCTTCCGGCACCCTTCACAGCAGGAATTAAGTGCATGTCTTGCTGACCCCATGTCCTCTGGCCCACACACAGTGAGGGTCATGCCTGCCTGCCTGCCCTCCTGCCTGCCTGCAGGCACTTGGCCAACTTCTGGAACCCACACATGGGGGCCTATCCTGCCCTCTGCCGGGCTGAGGGTGTTGAAGGCACTGCTGCAAGCTGCTGGGGCACAGCGATCTGCTGGGTTTGTCTGCGAGCCTCACTCTTGTATTCATAAGCTGACCTTTGAGAGCTTGTACATGCCATCACCAATTTTGCATTAAGTAGGCCTGACAAAGCTGGGCGTGCTCCCATGTCTGGGGGCACGGTTGGTACACAGGCCAATTGCTTTATTAACCAACTGAAGGACATGCCAGTCTCCTGGCAGATTAATCTCAAAGTCATTTAGGGGCTCTGAGCAGTAGTGGGGAATTAGCGGGCATATCCCTCTGTGTGTGTGTGCCTTTGGCAGCTCATGGGGAGAACCAAGCTCAGCCCAGAGTGGACACTGCTTCTGCCCCGGCCCCAAGATACATGCCCACCCGTCTGGGAGAAGGCCTGGACAGGCAGAGGAAAAAAAATTGCTGTTGGCATTCTGGGGTGGGCATCTGCCCTGAGGCACAGTGCTGGCCAGGGGACTGGGCATCTGCCCTGAGGCGCAGTGCTGGCCAGGGGACCGGGTGGCTGTTGCAGAGGCCCAAGGGGAGCTCGTCCCCTTGAGAAACTTTGGAAATTGTTGGTAACTGCATAGGCTTGTGTCCTGTGGCTACTGACATGGACAGCATAGGGATCAGCCTGGGGTTGTGTGTGTGAGTGACAGAGGTGGCTGGACGCCCGGTGGCCAAGGGCCTTGTGTCCATGGCCCCTTCCGTGATTTCGAGTGGATCCTTCGTGGCGTGAGCCAGGCCTTGCAGAGCAAAGCTGGGGAGCTGAGCCTGTGCTTGCTCCTGGCAAGACTCAGAGCATGCAGGCCTGTCCTCTAACCATAGACCACACGGCCGCTGGCCCGAGGGCCCTGCCTCGATATGCCTCCAGCTTGGTCTGTGCCTCACTGTAGCCTGAAGACATTTTTGGTTTTGAACTTGTGTTTTGTAAGCCATGCAATGGGCTACTGGGTATACCTATGACTAGAGCAAGAACCTGGGCCATGTGGTCAGTTCTCGGCACTCCATCTGTGAATGATGTCACGAGGTCTCAATGAGTATGCATTCCACCACATGTGGGAGCAAAACTTCAGAGTGTGTTGTGTCTATACTGGGAAGACTATGTGTGTACCACGTCAGGTGATGTGTCTTCACAGGCAGCTCCCCAAGTGGATTCAAGTTCAGTTGCTGAGTCTATCATTCCCATTGGACACAAGTTGCCTGTGCTCCTGAGAAACAGGCATGACCTGGGACTTCCATGGGGTCCTTTCCAAGCTGTTCTCCCTATTATGTGGCTGACTGTCTCTGCCAACCACAATAAGGAAGGGGAGAAGGCAGCTCAGAGCCCCTTCTCTCCCATTGTTCTGGCTCCCCGGGAAGCCACAGGCAGGGCTGTTGGTGGAGGGTCCACCAGGAGAGATCCAGGAGCAGTGGAGACAGTTTTTGGAGTTTGGAACAGCATCCCTGCTGCCCCCCGCCCCACCGCGAGAACTTGACAGGTGCTCATGGACCCCTAGAGTCGGGACGGCACACGTTGGATGATTCCACAAGCAAATCCACACTTTGGTGTTTACATCCAAGAGTGGCATCAAGCCATATAGAGATGACCACTCCTATCCAGGCTAATTATTTGAAGTTTAAATTCCTCTTAACATGGAATGGCATTACAGTCAAACAAGCCTGTCACAATCAGCTGAGAGGCAGGAGAGGCAAGGAGATGGGGTTAGGTGTTAGTGTCTCTTTAAAAAGGATTCATTTAATTTTTATGTGAAAGGGAAGAATTCCAGTGAGAGACAGCGTGAGAGATCTTCCATTTGTGGGTTCGCTCCTTAAATGGCCACGATGGCTGGAGCTGGACGTTCTGCAGCTGGGAGCCAGGAGCTTCTTGCAGGTCTCCCACTTTGGTGCAGGAGCCCAAGCACTTAAGCCATCTTCCACTGCCTTCTTGGGCCCTAAGTGGGGAGCTTGACTGCAAGTGGAGTCGCCAGGACTTGAACTGGAGCCCCTATGGGATGCTGGACTCTGCAGGCAGATGCTCAACCTGCCTGCTGGTCCCTGCTGGTGCCTTTAATGGCCTGTTTCTGCCCTATGCCTTAACTGTGGCTTTGCTGGCACTGCCCGCACCTTCCTATCCCCACTGTGTTTGGGTGAAGGGGAGGGGCGGGGGGTGGACTGTCCTCAGCAGGGGCTCAGAGGCTCCTCTTTTGCTCACATTTTCTTGGCTGTCTAGGGGCAGATTGTGTCAGGTTTCTTCCTCCTGTTGCCACCCTGCTGGTCTCCGCCATGCTCCAGCAGATCCTCCCTGGACTATCTCCCTCTGGCAACAAGTGCGCCCACTTTCCATGCACCTGCCACCCCAGGAATGATGATGGATGAGCCCCTGCTCAACCCTCGGCAAGGCTGCCTGTGTCGCACAGTAGGTGTCAAGAGACTGCCAAGGTCTCCTCTCAGCCCTTCCATTTCTGTAGGACCTTACTCTCTGAAGGGTCTTCCCAGAGCTGCTCAGGGGGTTTCAGTGCTTGTATGGATGGGTGACAGCTGGGTGACAGGGGGAGAGCAGATGACACAGGCTGGTGATGGATGAGTGGATTGGTGGATAGATGGATGGATGGATGGTCGATGGGTGGATGGATTAGTGGATGGATGGATGGTCGATGGGTGGATGGATTAGTGGATGGATGGATGAATGGATGGATGGATGGATGGATGGGTGGATGGGTGGATGGGTGGATGGATGGGTGGATGGATGGATGGATGGGTGGATGGGTGGATGGGTGGATGGGTGGATGGATGGGTGGATGGATGGTGGATGGATGGATGGATGGATGGGTGGATGGATGGATGGGTGGATGGATGGTGGATGGGTGGATGGATGGTGGATGGGTGGATGGATGGGTGGATGGGTAGATACTGAAGTGCTGAGCCCCTGGAGGTTGTCAGGGCCCAGTGAGGAGGTTGTGGAAGTAGAGAGAGCATTCCTCCTCTGCTTGGGAGAGCCATCCATCGACCTCTGATGGCAGGGGCTTAATCTGGGGTCCTGCCCCAGTGCTTCACCAACCCCAGCCTCTCAGCTCCTTCTGTGTCTGGGTCAGTGGTGGATTTCCTGTTGACCCTGCCCAGAGCTGGAAGATGGGCAGAACCCTAGAGTGACCTGTCTGACACCGCAGGTGCCTTTTGGGCAAGGCTAACTTTGTGTGGGCTGCAGGTATGGCACAGGGACTTCCTTTTTCCTGAAAGTCCAATGTTGGATAGCGGTCTGGATTGCTGCAGTCGCCTTCTGAGGCACGTGAAGGATACTCCAGGCCTCCCCGACGTGCGGCGATAGCGTGACCCCTGTATTTCATTCCTTGCTAACCTTCAATTTCTGCTCCTGACCTTCCTCTATGAAGTATTTCAATATAAATAATGCAGTTTTGCAAACACATTGCCCTGATTACTTTGCGGGGCCTGGATCCTCCATGTGTGAAATTCTTTGAAGTGACTAGTAATTTGCTCCCTTTCCTGGTAATTGCTGTTTTAGAAATAGCTTCTTCAGACATCTGCCACAAATCGGCAGTGCCCCAACACTCAGTGAGCTCGCTGGGAGCAGCTGCATGGAGCTCCATGTGGAGGCCCGCAGGCCAGAGTCCTGGGCTGGTCCAGGATGAGGAGGTACCCACCTCAGACTGCCACCTGGCCATGAACCCTGGTGGGAACCCCTGCGTGGTGCCCATGTGCTCCAGCTGCTGCTCCCAAGCTGGAGGCACCTGTGGGGTGCCAGGATGGCTCTGATAGGGTGCTGGCTGCTCCAAGGAGGCAGAGGGCAGGGCTGAACAGAAGCACTGGTCTTGTCCTGCTCTTGAGGAGCCTGCAGCTTGTCCATCACACGAGCCCCTGAGGCCCTCTCCTGTGCCCATGAGCAGCTGCCTTTGTCCCTGGCTGGCCATATGCCCAGCCTCAACTTGATCTCTTTTTCTGGAAGTGTGCCCCTTCTTGCGCTGTCCTGTGCAGGACAGGTTACTGTCTTGTGTCACGGCAGGTGGTTGTAGTAGGGCCAGGAGTGGCCTCCCCCAGGGGAACATCCTTACAGGATGCTGGTGTTTGTTGGGACACACACAGGGCTGGCTAGGGAGGAGTGTCCCAACATGGAGGGCAGGGATGTCACCAGGACCAAGACTCTAGGGGACTGTGCAACTGCCCCCTGCCCCCTGCCCTTGCTGGGGGCTCTGCTGCTGCCCCCTGCCACCTGCCCTTGCTGGGGGCTCTGCTGCTGCCCCCTGCCACCTGCCCTCCCTGGGGGGTGCTGCTGAGGTGATCCTGAGATGCTGGGCTCACACTGTTCCTTGTGGACCGCCTTCCTCACTGTGTTTAAGCCCCCTGGAGTCCTCCTGGCGCGCTCCTTTCCAGGCTCCCCATCCAGCCTGTGGTCCCTGGTGGGCCCTGTGAGTCCGAGCACGTCCAGTGGTCCGGGAGTCCTCCAGCACTGACGCAGGCCCTGGCCCCCATGGGTGCTCAGCGCATGCTCAGACAGAGAACACAGATGCAGGGATGAGCAGCCGTGTCTTTGTAGGCTCCCAGAGGCTCACCTGCAGAGGACAGGAGCCCACCTTTCTCTATGCCACAGGCATGGCAGAGTTGAGCTGTTACAACATTGGCATCCCACATGGGCACACAGGTCCAAGGCCTGGCTGCTGTCTCTAGCTCCCAGCGGATGCCTCCAAACAGTCGATGCTGGCTCAGCTCAGACCCCTGCCACCCACCTGGGAGACCCACATGGAGTGTCAGGCTCTTGCTTTGGCCTGGCCCAGCCCCAAGTTGCTGCAGCCAGTAGATGGAAGATCTCATTCTCTCTGTTTTCCCCTTTTTTTGATATTTTGCTTTTTTTAAAAAAAGTCAGATTTACAGAGAGGAGGAGAGACAGAGATCAAGATCTTCCGTCCAGTGATTAACACTCCAAGCAGCCGCAATGGCCAGAGCTGTGCTGATCCAAAGCCAGGAGCTTGTTCCAAGTCTCTCACATGGGTGCAGGGTCCCAAGGCTTTGGGCCGTCCTTGACCGCCTTCCCAGTCCACAAGCAGGGAGCTGGAAGGAAAGTGGGGCTGCCAGGATTAAAACTGATGCCCATGTGGGATCCGGCACACGCAAAACAAGGACTTTAGCTGCTAGGCTACCACACCAGGCCCAACATTTAGCCTTAAAAAAAAAAAAAAAAGAACAAATAAGGCTAAAGAAAAGTGGCTGCTGGACAGTTACTGAAGGGAGAAGCAGGTGGTCAGGGGGTCTGAGCCACCTAGGGGCTGTGTGCAGTCCAGGGGGGAGCAGGGAGGTGAAGGTGGGGCCCTCCTTCCCCAGGGTCTGGCAGCACTAGCCCTACCCAGGCCCGCTCACCCTCAGTGGCTGCTTAGAGCCATTGATGATTAATTGCTTCAGAAGGCTCAGCTCCAACAGGAGGGAAGAAGTTGATGACTAATCAATCTATTAAGCTCCCAGGGTAACTTAATTTACGTGTTTTTAATGATTACTTTCTATCTGAGTGGTCGGGAACTAAGTGGTCCTGAGCCACCGACCGCCTTCCACATTGTGTTGCTGTCCACAGGGCCAATGTCCAAGGGCTGGCACAGGGCTGCCCACCCCAGAACTGCAGCCCACCCCTGCCTCTGGGCCACCACCCCTGCGCCTCAGCGGCAGGTCTGAGGTCCCGCCCTATCTCCTAGACCACTGTCCCTGGCCCACCCCTCAGTCCTGGCCACTGTCCTTGGCCACCAATTGATCCACCCACACTCAGAGGCCAGCAGGCGTCTGTTCACCTACTCCTGCTGTGGCTTGGAACAGTCTCAGTGTCCAGCTCTCCCAGGGCACATGGGGTTGGAGGTGCTGGGTTGGAGACTTCGGTCGAAGAAGACTAGACTGACATGGCCCCTGTGCAGGTGAGCAGGGCTGAATGGGAGGGCTCCATGACGTCACTGGGGCCTGTGTTGGCCTCCGGTCATTGCCAGGGGTGGGCCATGTGCTCAGGGAGTATAGGTGTGATCTGTTTAATGTCAGGGGATGGACCCTGGCAGAGGGAAGAGGAGCAACAATGTGGGCAGAGGCTGGAGAGCTGTGTCCACCAGCTCAGGCCAGCTGGCACCTGCAACCCTGGGCCGGCAAACAATTCCATTACCTTGGGACTCCCGGTTGGTCTGTGGTCCCGCAGGCAGCTGCAGGATGCTAGTGGCTTGTCTGTGTCTCTTCGTTCCTAGGGGATCCTGTCTGCACCATTCTGGAGCCCCTGCTCACCGGGACCCCTGCGGGGGTGAGGAGCACATGGAGACCATGTTGACACCGCAGGAATGGCCCTTGGGCCACTGCTTTGAGCCCCTGGCAGTTCTGGGATGTGGCCCCTCTTCTTTCGTGGGAGACCTCCATGCACACTTGACTGTGGTGGACACCTGGGTGGGAGGAGCCAGGGGCCCTGACCATGGCTGTCAGTGCAGCTGTCCTAACCTTCGGCTCTGGACCCGCCCAGCTCCATAGCACCGGTCAGGCCCATTTCTCTGCTGTCCACCCCACAGTACCAGGTGTGCCCAGGCAGGGCGGGTGACCAGCCGAGGGCTCCCAGAACCCGGTGCCTCCAAGGAAAGACCTCGGGCTCTTGCTTGTTTATTGACCTGCAGAAGGCAAGCAGTGCCCATACTGTGGGGCTTCAGCAAATCTCTGAGTGGACCAGTGATGGGAATGTTCTAGAATGGTTGGGCTGGTGATTACCCTGCCATGTGAGTAGGATGGAGACATTTGTGGTGGCCAAGCCAGAAATCGGTGCTGCTGACCTGAGCAGGTACCAGGGACAGGTGCCTGCAGTGGCTACTGGGTGTGGCGTGGCCTTGCTGGACTCAGACCATCCAGCGCTACGTCCTGGCTTCAGCCCTGAATGCTGTGGGCTGGACATAAAGTTGTTTCCCAGAGCCTCAGTTTCCCTGACTATACAACTCAGGATGACGGCAGTACCTGTCTCCCGGCACAGACTCCCCGACCCAGACCCAGCCATGAGCTGGGCCCCAGGATGCCTCCCCTGCCTCGCGCTGCCCTGTGAGCCATGTACAAACACCTGCTAAAGAGTGAAGCAATTGCTTCTTGGGTCGGCCTTAAACTTGAGACCTGCAGGAACTTGGATTGCGTAGCTGTGGGCGGTGGCTCAGGAAGACCACGGGCGTCTAGCATGGCTGGCACCTTTACCCCAACCCCAAAGAGCAACGACACAGGGCTCCCATAGGAGAGGGGAGTGGGCTCGTCTGACTGCAGGGGGCTAGCGGTGCGTGTGACCTGAGTTGGCTATCGTGACCGGACCTCTGGGATCACTCTTACTGCATTCTTTGAAAGGAACATCCTGCTGGGACCCTCAGGGACCCCAACACCCTGCTGGCAGTTGTGTCCTTGCCTGCCCAGCTGCCGGCAGGGCTCAGCGGCGAGCCTTCCATCAGCACCAGCCCTAATGTTTTCAGGCAGGTTCTTAAATGAAGTTCCATGGGAACAGCTTCGCTTTCCGGCTGAGATGAGGACTGCTGGGAGCGGTCAGAGCTGGCAAGCTGACCACGAGAGCCGACGGGCACTCTGCTCCAGCTGCCTGTCGCCTCCCATCTGGGGGGCTCTCTCAGCAGGAGAATCAGTAAGGCTGACATAGCAGTTGTGAGCCAAGCCCCGGTCATGTTATCTTAGTGCCTGCTGGAGCTCCCTGGTGGCCCCAGGGCTGCGGTCTGTCACAGTTCCCCGTCCAGTACTGTCACCTCCCATCAGTGTCTCATGGGACTGCCAGAGTCAAAGTGGGGCTCTGCAGGTGAGCCGCTCTGTGACGCCCTGAGTACTTTGTCATGTTGGAACCCACTACACGCTGCTGGTGCCAGTCAATCCTTCTGGGCTGGGTTGGCTGCTGGTCCTTCTGGGCCGCACCAGCTCTGCTCACCTGAAGGTAACCCCTCACAGCCACAATTCCCCACTTCTGAGCAGGAAGGGCCATTCTCACCTGGGAGGGCTGGGGGCTGCCCTGTGGGCACCCTGGTCCCCAGTTAGTGGATACCCCTGCCCCTATTGGGATTCCTTGAGATTTGCAAATGTGGCGTGGGGTGTGGGGACTGAGTCTGTGCGTGGAACAAGTTGTCAGGTGTTCTCTGTACATAGTAGGGACTCACTGAAGGCCAAAGATGAAGTGTTTGGGCGCAGACACCTTACAAGCCTTCCATTTTCCGAGGGTGCAAAAACTGCCCTATCCCAGGCAGCTGTCCTGTGGAAGTGCAGGGTAGTATGTCCCCCAGGCTAGTCCTGGGAAGGCCGGACTTTCCCTCCTGGTGCTGGACAGCAGTGGCTGAAGCTCCTGCTGTCACTAGGGAAGTGACCAAGGCACACTTCACAGGTGGCTGTGCCACGTTCGGAGTTCCACAGGGGAGGCACTCGATGGCTTGTCAGCTTACACACATGTCCAGCCTTCGATGCACTCGGGAGAATTTAAGGAGCAATGGCAAGTTAGCAGTCTCCTTGTGTGCCAAGGCTGTTGTAACACGCATTTGGTCATCAGATGCCACTGAGGCCCGCCCAGCAGGCAGGCAGCAGGGTCTGCTCTGTTCCCTAACAATACAGGGTGTCAGGCTCAGGCAGCAAAGTCCTGGGTGGGGATGGGATCAGGGACCAGAGGGAGACACATTTATGGGGTGTGGGTTCCTCCAAGGAGGCACAGAACATGGTGGGGTTCCTGTGGTCCAGGATGGCCAGGACAGCAGAACCACACTCCTATCTCTCTGCATGTGTACCTGCTGGCTAGCAAAAGGACAGGCTCAGGTCCAGTGCCCACTGAAGAGTAGGCATGTTAGCGCCCCTGTTCTGGATCTTCTGTCACCTGCTGAGGGCCAGGCCCAGGCAAGGTCCACGAGAGAGTCTTGCCAAGCCTTGCATTCCAGTGCTGGGCACAACACCTGTTTGTCTTAGGGCTGCAGACGCAGTCTAAGTCAGCATGTGTCACGGCCCTGACTTTGGAATGGAATGTTCTGCGCTGCGCTTGCATCCTGGCAGGCCCAGAGAGCTTGCTCGCAATCCCCTGTGGGGATGGGGTGCTGTCTGCTCCTGCGGCCTCGGGACCCAATGCCAGAGGAGTGTCACTGGTGCCTATTAATCACCTATTCTGGAACAGACACATGTTTGACATCACTAGGACAGGTGGGCCCTGACAGTGACAGCCTGGGAACATGTGGGACTTCCTTTCCTGGAACCTGGACACAGCCAAGGAGCACTCAGGTGGTCACCTGATGGGCCTGGCTCAGGGTGAAGTGCACCTGCAGGGCAGTCAGCCAGAGGACGCCAGGCTGAAGAGCAGTACAAGAGGGCTGCTCTGTCTGCGGCGCCTGCTGGCTCTGCGTGGGACCAGGGAGAGCAGAAGACGGACAGTGGGTGGAGGGGCTGAGCTGGGTGCAGGGGTCCCAGCACAGCCCGTGAGAAGATGCTTTACACAAACAAGTCTGGGGTTAAAGCCAGGATTCTGATCAGTATGAACTCATGGTCACCTAAGCCAGAGGAAGGGGTACCCCAAGATTGTCTGGGACCCCTGCACTGTGGCTTTAAAAAACAAGATTTATGTATCAACTTGAAGGGCAGTGTGACAGAAGGAGGAGGAGAGACAGAGACCTTCCATCTGTTGACTCACTCCCCGCATGCCTGCAGTACCTGGAGCTGGGCCAGGCCAGAGCCAGCAGCTCCGAATCCTACCCAGGCCTTCCTCATGGGGCCAGGGATCCAGAACCGGGGCCATCGATGGCTCTCTCTCCCAGGCGCATCAGCAGGGAACTGGGATTTTAAGTGGAGTAGCTCTCTGATATAGGATGGTGGCATTGCAAGTGGAGGTTCAACTGCTCGGCCGCACCATTGATCCTAGAGCACCATACACTATAGTTTGTATAGAGGTTGTTGCCTCCCACACTCACGTGGCGTCTGCTCTGTGAGGTGTGCAGTGGAGGAAGTGTATTCTAACCATGGTGCTTTGAGGTGGGGCTGAGGGAGGCGGTTAAGATGGGGTCAGGTCACCAGGGTGGAGTCTCCAAGAATGGGTGCTGGTGACTTTGTAAGCATGAGGAGAGGGCCCAGATTATATGCTCACAGGTGCACTTCCTGTCTTCAGCCAGGTGGTACCCGGGTCATCTCTGGACTGTTAGCAAGAAAGCCTTTGGGGGCCCGGCGGCGTGGCCTAGCTGCTAAAGTCCTCGCCTTGAACGCCCCGGGATCCCATACGGGCGCCGGTTCTGATCCCGGTAGCTCCACTTCCCATCCAGCTCCCTGCTTGTGGCCTGGGAAAGCAGTTGAGGACGGCCCAATGCATTGGGACCCTGCACCCGCGTGGGAGACCCAGAAGAGGTTCCTGGTTCCCAGCATTGGATCGGCGCAGCACCGGCCCGTTGCGGCTCACTTGGGGAGTGAAACATCGGATGGAAGATCTTCCTCTCTGTCTCTCCTCCTCTCTGCATATCCGGCTTTCCAATAATAATAAAATCTTAAAAAAAAAAAAAAAGAAAGCCTTTGGCAGGTGTGGCCTCTTGACCCTGGGCTACAACCCTGAGCCCAGAACAACCTTCTTCCTTTAGAATTTGTGCAGCCCGTGGGGGTGCGTTAACAGGAACAGACACTCCAAAGGACTCCTGGGACCTCTTAAAGAGAGTCCTTCAGCCAGACAGCAGGCCACACTGCAGTGATGGGGTACCTGGATGACTGTTGGCAGTCTACCTTCAACTTGTGAAACACCAGCTGGTCCTCAGACATGGGCAGTCTGGGCACCCAGCTCAGCGCTTGCATCCACTGTGCCGTCTGCATTGGAGAGGAGCAGAGCCGGCAGCGGGGGCTGGAACACTGACACTTCCTTTGCAAGGTGCAAGCACAGTCGCCTAGGCCCAGAGAATAAGGGGGTGAGAGAAACAGGTGCACAGTGTGGCTGGCTCCTCGACACCCCTTAGAGAGGCACAAAGCAGCAGCATCACTATGCAAGTGGCAAGCAGACTCTGGGAGGTGGTCTGGAGAAGAGGCACCTGACTGACTGGCAGATGTCCGTGAACATCAGGGGACACCCTGCTCTCCCCTCCCCCCACTTTCCAACAGAAAACGGATTCCCCCATGTGCCTGGATGTCATCCACCCTCCAGTGGCTGCTGGGGGAGCCAGGTCCCAGCTGTCAACCCTTGCTGTTACATATCCTGCAAGTCCTGTTAAGGGAGAAGACCCCAGGTGTCTGGGGGGAGGTTCATGTTTTGCACTGAGCACCCAACACTCTGCTGTGCAATAAGTGTGTAGACCTCCTGCTGTGTCACCTTGCAGGGGAGAAGATGGCCCTGGCCAGTGGGTGGCAGGGCACCTGGGAAGCGACTGGTCCAGCAATGACACACAGGTTCCGAAGGCCCATTCTGGGATGAGTGGCAGAATGCCACTGCAAGGATCCCGGACTCCTGGGATTGTTGGTCCTGCTGCTTGCGCAAGGCTTCTCGGCGGCACAGGCAGCCTCTGGAGGAGGAATTTGCACAACTCCCCGAAGCCACTTATCCAGCTAAATGATACTTGGATAAAATGCCACATGTGTGCTATAATTTTCTCCCTTTCAGCATGAAATATGCACCATTTGTATAATTTTGTAAATTATTTGGTACAGGCAATCCGTCAATCACAGGTCCCCTGACTCAAAATCCAGCCTGTCTCTCCTTCCCTCTCTTCCCCACCCCTTCTCTCTCGCATGGCACTCGGGCTTTGCTTTCTCGTTTAGCTTTCCTGAGGCAGAGTGAGAGGTTGAAGTCAGCTATAAAACAGTTTGAAGTTAGACTCCTTCTAGATTCACATGATTTATTTTCCAATCTTTCACGTCCGACTTGCCCAACTTAATTTCGTTGGCAATATATTCAGACCTGCCCATGATCTATTCCTTCCCAGTCAACCCTCTGCATTTCCAACAGGAGCGGTCTTCATCCTCAGACACATGGGCCTCTCAAAGCCTCATCTGGGGGAGGGGGTCCTGCTGCAGGTCCCAGGGCACCTGGCCTCAACAGATGTGGGACCCCAAACAGGGGTTCTCTATCCTCATGTTCCCCAGCAGCTGAGGCAACAGCATGGAGACCTCCAACAAGAGACGTTTCTTCTATGGTTCTTGCAAAACACCAGAGAGGGGATTCTTTACCAAGTTCAGTTTTCTTCTTAAAATGTTCATTTATTCATGTTTATTTATTTGATAGTGACATGCATTCACAGTTATCTTCCACCTGCTGGTTCACTCCCAGGATGGCTGCAGCAGCTGCGTCCAGCCTAGGTCAAGGACAGGAGCCTAGGACTTCACCCAAGCCTCTCCAGTGCATGGCAAGGGCCCACACACCTGTTGCTCCTGGGGGCCGCTTTAGCAGGAAGCTGGATTGGAAGTGGAGATGGGCTTGAGCTCCCGAACTCCAATGTGGAACAGAAGTGTCACCAGTAGTGTCTTCACCTCTCTGCCAAGAGCATACCCCAAATTGATGGTCTGCGAAAGAAAAGAGACTGACTTTGGCTGTAGTCTATAGTTAGGTGGCCTGCTGAGTTCAGCCCCTAGTGAGGGCAAGCTGGTGGCTTCGCAGGTGTGCTAGATGACCTCATGGTGGGTCAATGGCATGACAAGGCAATGGCAAGCAGAGGGGACTGTAAGATGTGGGGCCGAGGCCGCGTGGGGCAGCTCTCACAGACCCAGCACACTTCCCTGGGCTCTGACCCCACTCCTGCACATAAATCCCACTCTCACAGAGGACCCCCACTCCAGAACTGACCCCCAACCCCCACTCCCACACCTGACTCCTACTGTTAGACCTGACCCCCACCCCTGGGCTTGACCCCTACTGTTAGACCCCCACACTGAGAGGTGGGCATCCATGTCTCCTGAGAGTCCTCCTCCTGGCGCCTAACTGCCACCTTTCAAGGCCCCCTTCCTGACCACTTGGTCCAGGCAGGGAATTAGGCCACAGTGAGTCCAGATGGGGACAAGCTACTCTCAATGCAGGGCACTGGAGGCCAAGAAGCAAACTCCAGGGATGGGTGACTGGCTTCTCTGGAGCCTCTGAGCAACAACTGCTATGGCCTCTCACCTGCCCCGGCCCTGGCCCACGGGGTCTTCAATGGAGACCTGGGGAGAGAACCGACGATTGGGGGGGACAGGAGACACAAAGAATGGGAGCAAGATAGGATGTCTGATCAAGCTCCGAAAACTATTTTCTCAAGCAGTATTTAAGCAGCAGGTAAGGGCTGGCGGGGGACGTGATTTCTACAGCAGGATGTGGGCCAGGCAGGGCGGAGATCACCATGACAACCCTTATCTTGGGGGAACAATTACAGGTGAAAGATTACCAGGAATCTAGGTGAAGGCTAATTGGAACTTGCATTCCAAGACCATTACAAAATGAGGAAATAACAAAATGGAGTCACTCCTGTTGTTTGGCAGTTCTCTGGTCCCCGGCACTCACCCTCGCCTTAGAGGGGTGTGGCTGCCCTGTGCATCATTGCATCCCTTTCTGTGTCTGCCCTTCCTTCCACTGAAGGACGCCAGTCGTTGTCGGCCAAGACCCGTCTTCATCCAATACGATATTGTCTATAAAGATTTCAATCCCCAAGTGTTCTAGGAGAACTAAGACCTCCAGGTGCTTTGTGGGTAAGACCTGGGTCTCAAGCCCTTGACCGGCCTTGTTTTCTGATGGGAGCAGAAGGTGGGGCTTCTCAGTGAGAAGCCCACAGGTCCAGAGGCAAGGTTAAATGGAGGACTGTTCCAAGAGCTTGGGTGCTCCTGGCAGGTGGAACTCAGTGTCCGGTAGCAGCCTGGGGATGTGACAGCATTTCTCTGGATGAGTGGGACCGTCATCTCTCACCTCTGTTCATACTTGCTCTGGGGAGTTACATCGATGACAGCGACTGCTGCTGCCTCCTGGGACCTCAGACTCATGGAAATAATAATGGTAATCATAATAATAAAAGTTATAATTAGTTGCATGCCAGCAAGAAATTTATAGTAAGAGTCTACAGTGGAGACTCTCATGCCACATGAGGCACATAACCAGATCTCATCCCCAAACACA
This sequence comes from Ochotona princeps, assembly GCF_030435755.1. Taxonomy (NCBI): domain Eukaryota; kingdom Metazoa; phylum Chordata; class Mammalia; order Lagomorpha; family Ochotonidae; genus Ochotona; species Ochotona princeps. The sequence continues at coordinate 314,307 of NW_026696453.1, forward strand.
CACACACACGCACACACACATACACATACAGAACTCGTCCTCCCCCACACACACACGCACGGCCAGATCTCATCCCCAAACACACACACGCAATGCACATGCACACATATGCGTGCAGGCTCACATGTATGTGCACACACGTATGCACACAGAAGCATGCACACACAGGTGCCAGCGAGTGTGCAGCTGAGAGGGCAGTGGAAGCTGCTGGCAGCAGGGTCCCTTGGCTGGCAGCAAGGCTGGTCCGTGGGCAGAGCTGAATCACAGCTCTGGGAGAAGCAGCAGCCGTACTGGTTGGGCTAAATGACACACTGAGAAATACAGGAAATAGTGCAACCTCTAAGGAGTGTTAAAATAAATGTGTATGAAATATTTCCAGAGTCAGAGGGGAGAAAGACACCAGAAAGCCAGAACACGATGTCCAGCAGGTGGGAGGGAGTGCAGCCACAGAAATCACACACTAAATCAAACTCAAACGGGTGACTTGGCAGCCGCCTGGAATTAGCTGCCCAGCCAGGAGCGGGCAGCCTCACCGAGTGCACGCAGAGGGAGCAGACCCACCACCTTCCACGTGGGAGGTCCCTGGGGAGAGACCCGATCTTAAGGTGTAATGGCTGAGAATTTTCCAGAGCCAACAGAAGACGTGAGACAGATGGCAGAAACCCGTCTCTGAGCAGCCTAAGTGGAAACAAATCCCCTGTTGACACATTTTGCTCTGTGTTTGGTGACTGCAATTCAAAGAGAGGGATCGGAGGTGCCATCAGAGAGGGGAAAATGTACATTTTTATTTTTATTTTTTTTAAATATTTTTTTTCAACAGTAGACATTTGATCTTTTTTTTTAAGATTTATTTTCTTCTGGAAGGGCAGATATACAGAGAGGAGGAGAGATAGAGAGGAAGATCTTCCATCCGATGATTCACTCCCCAAGTGAACCGCAACGGGCCAGTGCACGCCAATCTGAAGCTGGGAACCAGGAACCTCTTCCAGGTTTCCCACGCGGGTGCAGGGTCCCAATGCATTGGGTCGTCCTCGACTGCTTTCCCAGGCCACAAGCAGGGAGCTGGATGGGAAGTGGAGCCGCCGGGATTAGAACCGGTGCCCATCTAGGATCCCGGGGCGTTCAAGGCGAGGATTTTAGCCGCTAGGCCACGCTGCCAGGCCCAAATGTACATTTTTAGACACTGCTGGGGGCACTGTGGATTGATAAGCCCTTTTGGGAAGGTAATTTGGCATAACAGTTACAAATCCTTTATAAACATCCGCAGACCCATTTAGTCATCATTTTCTCTTCTGGAAGTTTGTTCAAAGAAAACAGTCATTGCTGGGTACCGAAATTTAAATCCATCCGCGGAAAGACCATAAAACATGGGTGAAGTCGAAGGCATTTCTACACAGAGGTGCTCACCGAGTGAAGAATTCAGCAACACCCACACATGACTGAGCTGGAGGAACTGTGGACAGCAGAGGAAAGAATGATGGGGAGAGATGGGTGATGCCCGTATGAAGGCAGAGAAGAAGCGCGTGCCAGGCTGGGCTTCTACAGTCCAGCTCTGCATCTGCCTGCCTCTCGGTTTGTTGACGTGATCAGAAGGCGCTGAAGGATGGGACACAGATGCATCCAGGATGCCACTCCTGCTCCACGTGGACACCCCAGAGTGATGGCAGACACGCTGTGGTGGAAGAGAGACGCTGCTTCCAGCCCCTGGAGTTTCACCAATGAGCAGGCCTCTAGTGGAATGAGGTAGAACTTCCTGGAGCCCGAGTATTCTGTGAGCGTGTCTGCAGCCTGTTGAGCGCGGAGCCAGATGCCAAGTAGTGGCCAGCGAGCTGGTATCGCACACGGGCACCGTTAAGTGGGCAGTGTGGTGCGCCAGCTGTGCCCCACCACGTCCTGTGGCGTTGACTTGCAAAACACTGCTCAGGAAACAACAGAGAGGCCTGATGGGAATACCCAGAGAACTCCAATAAGAGAAGCAACCTGTCCCCTTCTTCTGGTCTGGAAGATTGACTTATTTATTTGAAACTCAGAGTTACAAAGAGAGAGGGAGAGAAAGAGATAGCAAGAGTGAGCAAGCAAGTAAGCGAGAATCTTCCATCCCCTGCTTCACTCCCCAAGCATGGTCAGGGCTGGAGGAGGTCGAAGCAAGGAGTCAGAAACTCCATCCAGGGTTCCCTACATGGATGGCAGGGAACCAAACATTTGGCAGCAGGTGGTTGAAGCAGCAGTGGATGGTGGGAACGTTAGCCATCCCTGCTGCTTTTAGATACATCAGCAGGAGGAGCGGCTTCACCCATGGCACCGCACACCCACCTGCCATTTCTCCACCGCTGATGTTACTGTACGACTGGTTCTCTGCCTCTTCTCTCTTCTGTTTGCTGCTAGAAGGTGTGGCACATTGTGGCAAATTCCTGCCCTCCACTGTGCCCTGTCACAGGAATGATTTCCTGTGACCTCACGCTTGCTGGGTGGTCCTATTTCCAGCATGCACGGTGTTGGAATGTCCCTTTGTGGACTCTACATACATACAATTACTATTAAAAATGATTTCTTTCAAAGAGCCACTGGTGCCCACAGAGCAGAAGTCTGAGAGGCCGGAGGAATTGATGTCCAATGTATCTTTGGGAGCTCCCCAGACAGGTTCTGTGCCCACTGGGCACCTTCTAGGGGCACCCAAAGAGCCGTAGGGTCACCCCATGGCCACCCAGTGACCTTGGTGCTGTCAGTGGCATTGGCTGGGCATGAACGCCAGCCTGTGATCCCCCCATGATCCTGGGGCTTACACTGGCCAGCTTCATGGTGAGGAGTCAGGCCCAAGTGTGGTCGCACCTGGAGGAGGGCCATGGGCCAGCCAGTTTCATTCATTAGTTCCTTCACCGTCATTGCTTCGCTCATTAATTCCTCCACCCATGCATACACTGTGCAGCTTCTCACCAGGCATCCATTTGAGGCCTGGCACTGGGCAGGAAGTTCAGAAGACAGCACTGGGTAAAGCCAGAGTGCCCAGTGGGTTCTGCTCCTTTGGAAGGTTCCGGGGGAGTGCGATTCCGTGGCTTCCCATCAGCTCCAGGCTGCCTGCAGCCCATGCTCAGGGTCCTCCCTTCTGTGGCCTATCTCTGTCATCGGGGAGTGGACCCCCAGTCCCGCTCTTCCTGTGGGGTCCCTCGGGATGGTCTCAGATCAACTTGAGTAGCAGAAGTTGCTCCTGCATCTCAGAACCAAACCAAATGCAAACCTGGTGTTTATCAGCTCCTCCTGTCCGTAGGAAGGCATGTGTCAGCCGCAGCCAGTCAGCCTCTCCTGGGGACCCAAGTGCCCCCCTCCCATGGGCTAGCTCCGGAGGCCATGGCCTGCAGGGTGTGGCTATGCTTGGCACCTGCAGCCACCACCTGACACACCACAGGGAGGTTGGGGGCTATGGCACTGGGTGGGGCAGCATTTGTGTCCCCTTGGGATGGCTGGGGGTGTGTCAGGCAGTGTCCTTCAGCCCATGGCGTGTACCCACGAGGTGGCCATGTTCCTGGAGTGGCCAGCACACACAGGGTGGCCGTGTCCCTGGAGTGGCGAGCACACACAGGTTGGCTGTGTCCCTGGAGTGGCGAGCACACACAGGGTGGCTGTGTCCCTGGAGTGGCGAGCACACACAGGGTGGCCATGTCTCTGGTGTAGGTACTGCTGTGGCTGTATTTACTGGCTCTCAGCATGCTTGTGTTTGTTTTCCCTTTGTTTGATAAACCAGGCACTTGTTTTCCTACTGTTCTCTGGATTCTTTCCTGTGCTGACAATACGAAATCAATAATTCCAAGTGTGCCAAAAACCAAGGCTTAAGCAAATCTTTCCTCATCGCTTTCCTGACTTATAAAATTGCATGCTGACGTCAGATCCTGCTGGCCCGCTGTCCTGGCAGGCCTGGCCCTGCACCTGTGCCATGCAGTGTCAGGTACACTGCTGATTCTTTAGGCTGATGCTGTCACTAACCCCATTCACAGGTGCAGAGACGAGGCACAGACTTGCTCACGACCCTGCTGCCCTGGACATGGGTGCAGCCAGTGGTTGGGCATCGTGTCCTGCCTGCGGCTCTGCAGCTGCCATCGTGGGGCACTGCTCATCCTCCCAGACCTGCCCTCCTGTCCCACACACCTTGTGGCCACTGGCCATCAGCACGACACCATCTACCGGTGACTGGCCTCGGCGTCCATGTCTGGAGAGAAGTTCCAAGGATTCTTGTTGAGTCCTGGCTTCCTCCCGGTCCCTCCGCTTAGGCCCGACTCCCATGAGCAGAGGGCAGTCCTGTTCACCTGTCTCCCTAGCCCTGAGTTGCAGGGGGTCTGTATGCCCTCTGCCCCCAACCCACTCCTCTCTGGTCTCAGTTGACCTCTGACAAGTTCTACCTCTTCTGGCCCAGGAAGCCTGATGCGGCCGTCAGGCTGGCCGTGGCTGACAAACCAGGGTCCATGAGAGCCTCCTGGTCAGGGCCCTGTGGAGTCAAGGTTGATACCTCCCTGGATGCCTCTCTTAGACTTGAAGGCAATGCAGAGTGAATGGTTGCAGAGAGGAAAAGAGGAAGAGTGAGCGAGCAAGAGCGCACACAAGAGAGAGCAAGAGAGAGGCAGGAAGAGAAAGAGGAAGGAGGGAGGGAGGGAGAGCTAGAGAAGAAGTGTGGCCACAGAGCTAACCCAGCAACTGTGTGGCTCTGAGGACTGGACCCTGGGTCCTAGGACCAGCACTGAGGCCCCCAGGAGTGCGAACTACATTTAAATGTAGCCACAGGGGCCCAGCGCAGTAGCCTATCTGCTAAAGTCCTCGTCTTGCATGTGCCAGGATTCCATATGGGCACCAGTAGCCCTACTCCCCATCCAGCTCCCTGCTTTGGCCTGGGAAAGCAGTTGAGGATGGCTCAAAGCCTTGGGATCCTGCACCCGTGTGAGAGACCCAGAAGCAGCTCCCGGCTCCTGGCTTTGGACCGGCATAGCACTGGCCATTGTGGTCACTTGGGGTGTGAATCATCAGACGGAAGATCTTCCTCTCTCCTCCTCTCTGTATATCTGACTTTGCGATAAAAATGATTAAATATGTAAAAGTAGCCACAGAGGCTGATGCTGTGTCTTGGAAGACTAAGCCTCGGCCTGCAGTACCAGCATCCCACATGGGCCCTGATTCGATCTCCTGGCCTGGGGCTGAAGCCTCCATAATCTGCTGTGACATGCCAAGGCCAAGTTCCAGCAGAGTGTGCACATTCATGCCCAAGGCCTTGCATAGTCCACCAGAGCTACACCAGGGGATCCTGGTCTTGGGGCACCCAGTGCTGAATTTCCACCACGTTGGAAGCCCATGAAGGTCAGGCCCAAGCCAGGCCAGTCCAGGCTGCTCCGGGAACTGTCCTGTTCTCTCCCCCTGGAGTCCCTTTAGGCCTACCATCCTCTTGGGGATGTGGCAGGTGTCAGACTCCAAATGGATCACTGTAGGACAGGCCTGCCCATCCCTGGCCACAAGGACCAAGTCGATGAAGTGGCAGAGTGCCTTGCCCCGGCTTCTGGCCATGTCTCTTTGTGGATCTTGTCTCCAGCCCAGGCCCTGGCCCAGTCAGCACTGCCAGAGCCAGCAGTGTGGTCGTGGTGCTGGGTTGGGGACTGGGACTTGGCCACTCTGCAGACTGGGTAAGGGCTGGGCCTGCCTGCTCCAGTTCATTCTTGGAGCTCGTGGCCATGAGAAATGGCATCATGAGAGGTGGGTCAGGTTTGATGCAGGATGTGGATGGCGGGATGGCCCCAGGTCATCTGGGAGCAGTGGCCAGTCACCCCCAAGGGCCTCCCAGCAGGAGGAGATGGGAGGAACAGAGCTGTGCTGTGACGGGGAGATCATGCACCAGGGGTTCCAGGAGCTTCTAGAAGCTGCAAAGGTTTTCCCCTACCCCGAGTCTCTGGTCCTGCCACCCCATTTCCAGGGTCTGACCTCCAGGACTCGGGGCTGTTTCCAGCTGCAGCATTTGCAAGGCACTAAACTTGCTCACCAGCCAATCACTCCTAGAGAGGAAGGAGCATGCGAGTGGGAAGAGAGGCTAGCTTGGTCACTGACAAGACATGTGATGGCTATGGTGCATGATGGGTGAGGATGGGTCTGATTATGGCAAGGCTCCGGGCAAGCCCAACAGTCACCCAGAGGAAGCTCCCAGTTTCCCTCCATGGGTCAGGTTTAAGTGAGGAGGGAGTGTTGTCCAGAGACCCCAGCAAGACCCGTCTGCGCCAATACACAGGGAGGCCAGGCGTGAGAACACTCCCGGACCTTTATAAAAAACCCAAGGTGACAATGTTAAAAAGAGAGGCCAGTCCAGGACATGGGTGATGCCACAGAGGCTGTGTGCTATCTGCCGGGGTTCTGTCGGCTGGCAGCTCCCTTCTGCATCTTGCTCTCCCCCAGGCACCTGTCCCGGAAACCCCTACATTCAGATCTGGGCAACTGCCACTCCTCAGCCCGTGAAGGACAAGGCCAGACTCAGTCCCTGCCCTCTCCACGGCCACATTCCCCTCCCCCAGTGGCCAGGGAGATGATTCCACCCTGTGCCTCTCTCCCATCCCCCTCAGGCCTGCCCTAGGAGGAGGAATCTCTGAGGTTGAGATCTCCCAGCACGTGGACAAGGAGACCAAGAGCATGGCACCGGTGCTCTTGGTGAACTTTGCCGATCGGGACTTGCCCCTGGCTGCCATCAACCTCTCCACGGCCGGCTCGCAGCTCCTGTCAAACCTGGATGGAGATTACCAAAGAGAAGGGTAGGTGCTGCCTGCTGGGGGTGGGGAGGGGCGGCCAGCGGTGCAGGCTCCCGAGTCCTGGGTCACCCCCTAGGTTCCCCCCGGCAGCCCCCGCTTCAAGGGGTGGTGGAGGCAGCAGTGTTGGCAGCAAAGAGGAGAGATGTTAGGAAGCAGAGACTGATAGTTCCCATTGGGGGGTGCCTTTCTTTCCTGCGGGATCCTGTCAGGACTGGCCAGCCTTGCCCCTTCCCCTTATAGGGAGGACCACACTGAAGGAGCCTTAACACCTCCCTGCCCAGCTTACAGGGTCGGATACTCACTCCTCACGGCCCCACCATTGCCACAAACCACCCATTATCCACCAGAAGCCCAGGTCTGAGAAGGGCAGGGCCAGGCCCCCGGGGTGACGTGCAAGACTCCTACCCCATGGCCCTTACACACACGATCATAACAGCTGGTAAGACCTTAAGAGCCCATGCTAAGAAACATTTCCCTCCCAGATATCTGTGAACGGTTCATACTGTGTGGCTGCTCTAAGCTAAGGGTGAGGGTGGCAGGTTTCCAGGGGTCGCCTTAGCTACAGCTGCATTGCTAAGCGTGGCATGGCTCTCTGTACTTTCCTGGCTAAGTCACCCAACAGGTACCAAACCGGACACCTTCATGGCACCCCAGGGGCTGTCTCTGAAAATGGCACTTCCTCCCGAATTATCAAGTCAGCAGAACATAGACAGGAAAGGCCAAGTGGACACACAGGAGGTACCAAAGGGTAGCCCTAGCCAGGGCTACTGTCAGCATCCAGCCGGCTCGAAGGCTGGGCTCAGGTCAACTCCATGTACTCACAACCTGTGCAGCATCCAGGGCCTTGTGCTCCCAAGGCCTCAGCATTTGGCCCACTCCCAACCCCTGCCCTACACATTTCCACCTGGCCTTGCAAAATTACATCGCACCAGGTGACTCACTGTGCCACTGCCCTCTGGTGGTCATTTGCAGTAGTGTGCCTCCTATCATGTTCAAGCTGCCCCCCCCCAGGGTTCATTCCTTGCACTGGCCCCAGTCCCTGTCAAGTTCAAGGCAAGTGGTGGGAAAACGTGCAGAGAAGCAGGGACACTTCTCCGAGGATTCTGGTTTGGAGCAGTGTGCCTCATATGTGCCATGGGTGTAACACCATGGGTGTACCAGCCTTCTGGGTGCACCTTGATGTGGGTGTACACCAGCACCCAGATGCACTGATGTTTCCCTGCTAACCTGAGAGAGACAGCTGAGGGAAACCTTGCTGTTATTCTTTCTGCCTCTGAGGTGGGCCTCCACAGTGTCAGGATGCTCCCCGTAGGTGAGGACACAAGGGAAGGGCCCTGGCAGATCTGGGCTTAGGGTTAAATCCCCAGGAATGCCCAGGAAGTGGGTGACACTGAAGCAACCCCAGGAAGGGACTGGCCTAGGCTGCTGGAACTCCCAGTTGGGGACCCCTTGGCAGCCTGAGGCCTTCCCAGAGCCAGCGAGGGGAGACTGCAGCCTGGAGCCAGGGGGAAGGACATCAAGCAAGCAGGTGCTGGGGGGATGGCGGGGGAGGAGCTTGGCTGCCTGCCGACTTGGAGTCAGGGGAAGTTCCCTGGACTCCCAGCCTGGCCTTTCCAGCGGGAGCATGTGGCAACCCGGAGGGGCTCCTCCCAGCAGCTCTGAGCCTAAAGTCCCCAGGACATTGCGTCTTTCCACCACCATGGGTGGTGCTGCTGGAGGGCAGGGGGGCTAGGTACCCCCACACCATGCAAAGCTCACTCAGCACAACCTCTCCCCCGCCACCACCACCTCCCCTTGACCCAGGGTTTTAAAGGATCCTAGAGTCTGGGACGGGGCAGAGTGGGGACAGCATTGATGCTGTATGCCCAGAGAGGCAAGGATGGAGCCAGAATCCATGCCAGCACACTTGGGCTTGCCTCCCATGTCACAGACACACCAGTCTCTCCCACGTGTGACACATCCGTGTACATCATGGCTGCGACAGTAGGTAACATGGTAACACATGTGCGCCCCGCTAGACCACCCTGCCAAATGCCCATTTCAGTGGGATTCAAGAAAAAGTTAAAAATTGTGGGAGAGGGGTGGGCATATAGCACCTAAAGCCCTACCCCGATGCAGGGATCCCATACGGGCATCAGTTGCCCTGCTGGCAGCTCCCTTTCCAATCCACCTCCCTGCTCATGGCCTGGGCAAAGCAGTAGAAGAGTTTGGGTCCTGGCACCCATATGGGAGACTCACATGAAGCTCCCAAATCTGGCTTCAGCCTGGCCCCACCGTGGCCCATTGCAGCTCTCTGGGGGAATGAACCAGCAGATGGAAGAGCTCTTTGCTTCTCATTCTGTGCAGCTCTTTCAAATAAGTTGTTTTTTTAAGTGGCAAAATACATGAGGAAATAAACCGTGAAAAATGTACCTTAGGAAAAGCAATGCCTGGTTTAGAAGAAACTTGTCTGCCCCCATGTAAACTTGATTCTGCCTACCATGAACTGTTAAAGGACCCTCGTACACACACAGCAGGAAAGCTGGCATCTCAGCTCCATCCTTTAAGTGCACAGGAGTGGCATCAAGGACATTTGTGGTGTCACATGGCTGCCTGCGACACCCACCTGCAGAACCCCGTTTACCCAGTAAAATTCACTCTGTCCCCTTCTCCATGCACTCCTGTGTTCCCCCCGACACACACACACCACGGCAGGTATAAGCATTTCTCACATCCTGGGCCTGAGATGGTGGATGTCTCCATGCCACACGGTCCCTAACGGATCCTTACACTGTCCTGTGGCCAGCACCTGCCCCTGACCACCACTCGGGGTCCCCTGTGCCTCCCACATTCTCTAGGTCCTCCTGTTTCTGCCTTGGACAACAGCAAAGTGAGTGAGAGATAGCAAGCAAGTTCTTCCCTCTGCTGCTTCACCTCCCCTGTGTTCATGATATCCAGGCAAAGCCAGGGGCCCTGGAACTCCTTCTGGTCTCCCAAATGAGAGGCAGGGACCAGAGAACTGAGCCATCGCCTGTCCCCCTAAGGGTGTTCCATAGCGGAAAAGCAAGATTAAGCTGAGGGTCAAGCCGAAATGCCCACTCCTTTTGTGAGAGAGCCTTCCAACACCTTTCAGGGATGGGACATCCTCTATTTATGATTTAAACGTCGGGTTCTCAGCGTCTGTCCTCAGCCATTTTCATGCTTCTCAATTCTGCCTTCCGTGGGGTTTCATCGATTCCCACCCATGCTGTGGTCTCACTTCAAGGTTAGCGTCTTTGAGCCCCATCCAGCCCCATCACCCTCCACGTGCCCGCGGGTGTAGCCCTCCACCGGGCCGGCTGCTCGCTGGCCACCCCAGTCATTATGAAAAGTAGCGAGGGTGCCCAGCCTGGCCGCCGTCACCCAGCATGGCCCCCCAACATGAAGCCGGCCCCGGCACCCAGGCCTCGCCAACCACTTTGAGCCCGGGCCGCCGAGCACGGATCAAGGAGACGGGGAGAAGGGGACCAAGGCCAGCCGCCGTGGTGTCCCTGTCCTGGCCGCTACTGCTGCCTCCGCCCCACACACACCTCTCCTCAGGGTTCCCGGAGACCCCGAAGCCCAGACCCCTCCCATCTCTCCGTCCCCCTGGCAACAAGTCTCCCCACGCCTGTCCGGCACCTCCTTCCTCCCTCACATCTGCCAGGCCGCCATGGCCGCCCACCCATTCCTTCCAAGAACAGCAAAGAGCTTTCCGCCAACCCAGCCTCTTTCCTCATGCCCTAGTGGCTAGGATTGGGTCACCTGACGGGAATACGGGACACGCCATTGGACAAACGGGCTGCCCGTCAACCGCCTCATTTCCCAAAATGCACTGTGGGGCGCTGGCCGGGGCAGGCCGGGCGGCCATGGAGGCCTTCATTGGCGCTCCCGCCTTGAGGGGCGTCCAGTCCGCATCCGCAGCCAGCACTCCATCCGCACCTCCGCTAGCCTTCCCAGTTGCTGGCCTGGGAGCCACCCGCTTTCCAGATGATCTCTACCAAGGGCCGCATCACCTGGAGGCCCTCATCCCCGTGCCATTTGAGCTGGGCCGGCCGTCCCTGAGGCCGTGTTGGTCACAGGAGGACGTGAGAGTCTCTCAGCTGAGTCTTCCTGAAGGGCCAGTGTCCCAAGTCCGGGCAGGTGGCCATTGCGCCCAGACCTGGGGGCCAGGGTGGCGCTGAGAGAAGGCCGAGGCAGGGGGATACCTAACAGGCCACAACAGCCCCAGTGACCCTAATGGCTTCCCACACTGTCCGGGCCGAGGGAACCCCGCCTCCAGGCCCAGCTCGGGGAACCCCGCACCCTCGCCTACCTGCACCCGTGCACCCAGAGGTGACAGCCGGCTCTGCTCCTCGCCGAGTGTGCCTCCAGGGCGGGGCCGGGGGCTCCTGCAACTGGAGGGGGTGTTGACCAAGCCAGGGAATGAATGGATAAGGGAGGGAGGGGAGGGTAGGGGCTGTAGAAGGGAAGGAAGCTGCTGCTTGGGGTGTGGGGAGCCGGAAGCTGGACCCGAACCTGCTGAGGGGGAGCCCCCGCCTGGGTGGGGGGTTGGGAGGGGTGCAGACTGCACGCTCCCCACCCAAGCAAAGCCAGCAGCAGCCTTGCCTCGGGCATCCCCGCATCCCCTTAGTGGAAAGCAAGGGGTGTCCTGGGGTAACTGGTGAGGGCCCCCTCCCCGGCCGTGGGGTGGGGGGATTCGAGTGCCAGATTTCACTGATGCGTCCACAGTCAACCCCCAGCTGAACTCCGCTCTTATTTCAGTGAGTTTAGAATTCACAGTGCTCCAACCAGGGAGTCACAGTGTGCCTCCTGCCCCACCACCAAAAATACATATTTTTTTTTTTACTAGAAAGCACAGATTAGACCTTTGGACTATAGCCCAAAGACTTTGCACCTATTAGGAAGACAATAAAATGCACACATAAGATGATTTCTCTTGTAACCTTAGGTGGCCAAGACCACTTCACTTGAGGCACCAAGGGTGCTGCAGGGAGTGACCGCTAGACGGCGGCAGAGCGCCGCTGGCCACAGTGGGCGGGGCAGGGGACTGGAGTCCCGGTCACCCGGGAAGGCAATGGGGACGCTCCCCGATCTATGGGGGCACCTAGGTACTAGGGCTTGGCCCGCCAGACTCATGGCCACTGGCCCTGGTCAGCCTGCAGAGCACCACCCTCCCCAGTCAGGCTGGGCGCTGACAGAGCTGGGAGCCACTCCCTGGCCACGGTGCCCTGGATACCCCTGTGCGTGGTGTGTGGTGGCCAGGCGGGCTCTCCTGTCCTCAGAGGGTGAGGGTGGGATGAGCAGAGATAGGCGTGGCTTACTAGGCACAATCCCAGCTCCTGCCTCATGGGCCATGTTCCTTCCGGGAATGACATTTGCCAGGAGGCACGGAGATCTAACATCCTGGGGCATGCAAATGGTAGGCTCTGATGACCTCAGCTGGACACAGCCCTTCCCCTGTGGGTACAGCAAGCTGGGCTCGCCTTTTGGTCTGAGGCTGGTGACCCTGAGGTCCTGGGAAGGGCTGGCAGAACCTCCCCACTGCCCCAATCAGCCTAACCCTTCTGGCCAGGACTGTTTTTATCTCTGGGAGGGAGCCCGGGGGACCTGCCTTCCAGGAACATTATCAAGGTCAACAACACGGTTTCTGGCTGGAGAAGCCGGGTCTTTATATTTGCTTTTTAGCAAGATCTAGGAGTTTACTTGCTGCAGGCTCACCAGGAGGCAGCCCCAGACAATCAGCATCTCCTGTGAATTTTGTTTGTACAAGTGCAAAAAGAGGAGAGAGAGAAAGCTTCCACCCACTGGCTCACTCCCCAAACGTCTGCAATGGCCGGGATTGGACACGGCCAAAGACAGAAGCTGGGAATTCTATCCGGGTCTCCCTCTTGCACAGCAAGGACTTGCGCCACCACCTGCTGCCTCCCAGGGCCGGCATCAGCAGGAAGTTGGCATCAGACACTGGTGCTAGAGACTGCCCAGGTGCTCTGTGAACCAGCAACTTAACGACCAAAGTCCCAAGCTGATCACTGAATTACCCCTTTCTGTCCGTTGTTTCATGAAGTGCCCCTAAACGATGTCGGGGCACATGATAACTAGATGCAGAATGGAATACACATTGGAACTCCACCCCGCCCCCGAGACGACCAAGCCAAGCACCCAGACCAACAGGCATAGTTGATATGGATGGCAAGCCACGTGTCCTGAAGTTCCTGGGAATTGATTGTTTTAACGCTTTGCACCTTCACAGCAAGCCTGCACAGGCCGACACCTCCATTTCAGGGACTAAGAACCTTGAATGTCAAGGACTTAACCGCGGAGTTATAATGGGGATGGACGGGGGAGACACACACACACACAAATACACCATGCCAACAGAGGCTAGAGGGTTTGCCTTTTTAAGTGTGTTTCCATAATCTAGATTGGACTCTGATTTGTTTAACCCAACACCTTTGAAGACAAAACAGAAGCAGGCAGCCCCGCCTGACCTCCCGCCCCCGCGGCCTCTCTCCCAGGCAGCTTAGCACACAACCATGTCCATCTGCCCACCAAGGCCACCTGCTCCTCAGGGAGGACATTGGGGGGCGCCTCTGCTGGCGGCTCCGGGGTCAGCACTGCCCGCGGCGTCCTCCCCCTGCCAACACACCTGTGTCCTCCTGTCCAGCCAGCCGCTCGGGGGGTAGAGCCGGTGTGCAGGGCGCTGACACTGACCCAGGTCCTCGCGAGCTCCCAGGGGCATGGTTCTCAGGCTTACCTGGGTCACTGGCGCTTGCTGCAACTTGCCGCCAGCCTGACAGGCAGGTAGCTGAAGTGGCCTGGTGTGTCTGTCGGTGGCCTGGGCGCTGGGGCTTGGGGGCTTCCCCGGTTATGTTGGGTGGAGCTGCAGCTGAGGAACGCTGCCCCGGAAGATGCGGGTCTTCCGGCCCCCTGGATCCCATCATTCCCCGCGTGGACTTCAATTGCATCCACCTGGGCTCTCACAGGACATGATGTAAAGCAGCAGATTGTGGAGACAGAAGTCAGCTGGGGCCAAGGCCGCGAGGTGCAGGCTGGGACCTGGGAGGTGGGTCAGGGGCTGGGGCCAAGGCCGCGAGGTGCAGTCTGGGACCTGGGAGATGGGGAGTGGGGGGGTAGGCAAAACCTATGGCAGCATTGGCCACACCTGCCCAGGGACTGGCAGTCTGAAAGCTCCCCGCCCCACTTCCTGAAGGGGGAGCCCTCCTTGCTCTGGCAAGGTTCTGCCCTGGAGGACCCTTGCCTGCAGAGTACCCCAAACTGTCCCTGCCTGCTGGACACTCAGCCAGGCCAGGAGGGCACTCCCCCAGATAGCCCTGCGGGCTTTATCCCCCCCCTTATTGCCACGCCCTTACTGCCTTAGTTGAAATGTCAGCTCAGGCCAGTGTTTGGGGTGACAATTAAGACAAAGACTCCACTTGGGGTGTCTGCATAACCCCCCATAACCAAAGGGCCTGGCCCAAGTTCCAGCTGTACTACTGATTGCAGCGTACTGTTAATGTGCACCCTTGGTGGGGAGGGCAGCTAAGTCCTCAGTGGGAGACCCCAGAGGGAGCCCCGGCTTTGGGTCTGGATCCAGGCCCGGCTGGTGCTGGCATTTGGGAAGTGAACCAGTACATGGAAGATCTCAATGTGTCTGGGTCCACCCATCTTTCAAGAGTTATTTTTTTTAATTGTAAATACAGATTTACAGAGAAGAGACACAGAAAGATCTTCCATCCCACTGGTTCACTCCCTAAATAGCTGTAGTAGCTGGAGCAGAGCTGATTTAAAGCCAGGAGCTTCTTCTGGGTCTCCCACACAGGTGCAGTGTCCCAAGGCCTTGGATCATCCTCCACTCCAAGCAGGGAGCTGGATGGGAAGTAGAGCAGTCGGGACATGAACTGACACCCATATGGGATCCTGGCTCATCCAAGATGCGGATTTAGCCATTAAGCCATCATACTGGGCCCTGTCCACCCATCTTTCAAATCCATGTTTTAAATTCAAAGAATGAATCCATGGTGACTGTCAGCCCCCTCCTTCACCATCCCCCAGGCCCTCGTGGACTCCTCCAGCACTTGCCAAAACTGGCCTTCCTCTCTCTAGGGGGCCAGCTCCCACAGCTTGTGTCTGTCCTGCAGTCTGTCACTGCCACAGGTATCTAGATAAAACCTTACAGAAAAGACGAGAACAAGCCCAGTTTCCTGCCGGGTACCCTGAACAGTCATAAGCTTTACCCTGCCCACTCTCCCTGCCCCCCTATGGCTGGGTCATGAAGAACTCCCCACCCCAACTCCAGCAATGCAGCTGCCACTCTCAGTCCGGTGGCACCGTGGACTCACCAGGAGGTGGCTGAGAATTAGTGTCATTGGGTTTTTGTTGTTTTGTTTAAGATTGATTTATTTATCTGAAAGGCAAATTTAGAGAGAGGTTGAGAAACCAAAAGAGAGATGGTGTGCTAAGCAGACAAGTTCCTCCTACTCACAGATTCACTCCCCCAAATGCCTGCAATGGCCGTGCTTAAGCTGAGCTTGAGGACAAAGCCAGGAGCCAGAACATTCCACCCAGGCCTCCACGGTGGAGGGCAGGAGCCCACTCCCCTGGAGTCAGCACCTGTCGCCTCCCAGGGCCTAAGGTTCGCAGAAGCTGGAATCAGGAGCCAGGGCTAGGAAAAGCAGTCCAGGCACTTCCCACTGGGAGATGCTGGGGCTGCCCAGCTCAGCCCGCCTCTCCCGGCTTGTGTCCCCGCAAGTCTAACTGGCTGAAGCCGTGCTGTGGGAAGCGAGCAGCCACGTGGCAGGTATTTTTGCTCAGTGCGAGTCTCAACAGTTTCCTGGTAGCCTGTGTAATATTGGTGGTGATTCTCCTGACCTTGGAACTGCTAATAGATGTAAAGCTTCTCCACTGTGAGTAGCCAGAGAGAATATGTCATGTGCACCTGCGTCCACCAGGGGGCCCCCTCCCACAACCCACCACCTGGCCCCAGGGCTTCAAAGGGGACCACCTTCTGCCCGGCACCCCTCTGTACCCAAGGGAGGGTCTCTTGAGCTGGGCCCCGCCTAACATTCCACCACCAGGGACTTGATGAGACAGTAAAAAAAAAAAAAAGGCTGGGGGCTCCTGTATGCATCACACACACACACACACACACACACACACACAAACACTTTTGTTAGTATTTGGAATTTTCTGTAGCTTAATGGAGCTGTGTCCTATGGGACCACCACCAGTAACACTTAGATTCCTGGTGTGGTCATTCCTCCTGGACTAGCAAATTGAGATGCGGCAGTGGGGAGGGGAGGGGTGGGGCAGGTTAAGAGGCTGGCACTGGGAACTGGAATGTGGGACCACAGGAGCCATTGAACCCCCTCCAGAAGAGGGGGCCCAGCAAGCCCCACCCCAGTGGCTTCTGTCTGGTGGTCCTCACTGGGTTTTATGCAGCTCATGCTTCCTTAAGTGTCTTCACACTCCACCTGTATTCTATTAAACCATGCTAGAATCACCCCTCCCGCCAGCCCTGCTGGCCCCACTGCTTTTTTGCTCTGCTGGGGAAAGGCAGGGCTGAGGGGGCAGGTTGCAGCTGGGGTGGGTGGGGATCTTCGGTGGGGGGGGGTCAGTGAAATAGAGAACTAGCCAATGCTGGAATTTTTTTCTTAATATGAAATCTCCAGGAGATTGGCCTTGGTAGGAGATCCAATAGCAACTCATAAAAGGCATGTTAAATCCCATAAAAATGCACAACCAGAGATTTATGGCTCTGTGTTCATGCAAACCATTTTTTTTTAAAGCCCAAGAATTCACTGGAGAAATAATGGAGAGACTTTTGTGTTTTTTTGTTTGTATTTGAGTCACTCAGGGCTTCAGCTTCTTGGTTCCCACTGGTGTCCCTGTGACCCGGGACTGTAAAGAATCTGCCGCACCTCGGGGCTTGGTCGAAGGGGTGCACTGGCCCAAGGCCAGGGGGCCCCGCATCCCCCACCTGCACCTGGGATTGCACACCCTGGGCTGCCCTTCCAGTCTGGACAGTGTTCCCAGGGGGCTCACAGGGTGCCAGGCAGGCAGGCAGGCAGGCTGCTGAGAGTGTCACAGCAATTCTGTCCTCGCCACCCCTGCCTGGGTCCTTGCAATCTCTCTTCCCCACCTGTCCTGCGTCCTAGGTTCCAGCCACCCTGCTCCAGGCCTTGCCAGCGGAGATGTCCCTGGCTGGGACTTTCAGGAAAGGGGCACTAGCTGAAGGTGAGGCAGGCGGGACCCACAGCCAGCACCTTCTCCCGCCCACCGCTGCCGTTCATCCCTGAACCTGGTGGGGCAGCGGGAGAGGCCGTCTGGGCTGCTGGCACCCCATCTCCTTTCCCACCCCCTGCCCCCCACCCCAGCCCTCTCAGCTCTGCCACGCAGGGTGCAACATTCCTCCCCACCCCTGTACCAGTTCCTGGGCCCCTGGGCAGCTGCCCTAAGTGGTTGGCTGTGGCTCTCTGACCCAAATGCTGCCACCTCTGAATGTCCCCGGGAACCGGCTCTGCCAGCTGGTGGCCCCTCCAATGGGCCCTTCCTGTGTTGCAGTTTCCAGCGCCTTCCAGTTCACTGGCGTCATTCACTGGATCAGCCTCATCATCCTGTCCGTGTTCTTGTCCGAGGTGGGTGACAACTCTGGCCCCTCCAACCCCCAATACCAGGGAAAACCAGGCTTTCCTACCTGGTGGCAGGCCCTGAGGCCACACAGCAGGGAAGCGGGTGTGACACTGGGCACTGAGCTCCACAAGGGAACAGGGCCTCCTGTTGAGATCAAGCTGGACTTGATCCTGTGGGAACAGGAATGTCTCCTGGGCAACACCAGCTCCTCCTAATGGAGCCAGGGACTGGTCCAATGCACGGGCCACCAGCCCACCCCGCTGTGTGTAGGTCAGCAGGCTTGAGGGGAAGGCAGAGGTGATGTGAAGATGCCCATGGAGTTCAGGCTCACAGGGACATGCACAGGTGTTGTGGGAAATGGAATATGCCATTACTCTAATTCCAGTCTTCCCTTTATGAGGTAGGGGGTGGAGCCCTAATTGCATATGCAAAAAGGAGGCAGCATTGGGGCGGGGCTTCAGCACAAGTGATGTCAAGGTGTCTTGCACAGTGAGTGGGACTGAGCCGGGGCAGCAGGAGTGAGCCTGCAGCCACAGGCAGTATGCGCAGAACAGGGCTTGGAGGTGAATTTTTGTGGCGTGAGCCGAAACCCAAGCAGTCCCAGAAACCCCTTGTAACACATCAGGAGAGAGCTGGGCTTTGTGGCCATGCTGCTGAGTATGGCCAGGGGTGAGGTGGACAGGGCAGCGGGCCTCCCACGCACAGCACATCTCTGTGCACACCTTGGCTCCTGCAGTCCAGGGCTTGGAGGCCTGAGGCTCTGGAGCTGAGTAGCAGCTGCTCCCTGCCCCCCACCCTGTCCACCAGGTCCCACGGACACCCGGGCTGTGGCCAGATGCCTCTCTATGCAGACCTTAGGGAATGTTCTGTGTGTGTGACTGCCAACAAAAATGTCTAGTCAGTTGCTGCGGCTCTTACCCCTTCATGCCCTAGGCTTGGTTTTTATGGTCCTTGGGCCAGATTTATGACCCCATGTTATTTCAGGGTCCCTTCCTGTCGCCACCAGAGACAAACCACTTGAGACACTCCGGAGTTGGAGGGCTTCCCACAGGCTAGGGAGCTAGACAGCAGAGAGGAGTGGGCTCCCTGACCCTGGGGCCTAGCAGTGGAGTGACAAGGAGACCTGGCTCCCCAGAGTGTCACCTGGCATGAGGGCTTCCGTGGCTTCACTAGAAAGTTGGCCCCACTGACCCCAGAGGGCCTGAGAAGCATAGGAGGCAGTCCTGCTATCCATGGTGACAGGGACGCCACCCACAGGAAGGCTCAGGTCCCAGTGTCCTGTGTTTGCTTCTGAAAATGTCAACAGGTTCTTCTAGAACCATCCACACCCCTAAGGGTCAGCAGTCCAGGATGACCCACACAGTCATGGCCAATGCTGGGTTCAACACCCTGTGCTGCCAGGTTAGGAGAGGACCAGGGACTGACCCCAGGCCCAGGGACTGGCAACAGTAAATGTCACTCCCTTGTTCTGAACTGCTGTTTTTGGTTCATAGCTTGGGGGTGTGGCTGTGGGTCAAGGGGCATCACCTCCAGCCTTCTCAGGCTTGGTGAGTGGGATTCATCCTCACAGCCAACCCCAAAAAGCTGGGACCCCAGGGGCTCCCACCTTACCCTGAACCACGTTCCACTCACAGCTCGCCTGAGCTTTCACACAGCCTGGGCAGGTACACAGAGCATCCTACAGGAAACAGAAACCCAGAGGGGTGTGGCAAGCAGCCCAGGGCCTGCAGGGATGGCAGGGGCTCCAGACACAGGCTCCCAGAAGCAAGCTCTCTTTTGTGCAGACCTACCCCAGCCAGAGCTCAGGGGCTGTCCCAGCAGAGAGACTACTGAGCTTTGTCTGGGGCCCAGAGGACTGTGACGCCTCAAGGGGAGAGGAACACTGTTTATTTTGAAAGGCAGAGTTACGAAGAAGAAGGAGAGAGAGACCTTTAACCTGCTGGTTCACTCCTCAGATGGTTGCAACAACCTGGGTTGAGCCAGACGAAAGCCAAGAGCTTCTTCCGGGTCTCCCACGTGGGTGCAGGGGCCCACGGTTTTGGGACGTCCTCTACTGCTTTCCCAGGCATTAGCAGAGAGCTGGATGGGAAGTGGAGCATCCAGGTCTCAAACCAGTGCTCAAATGGGAGGCTACTGTCGTTTAAGCTATTACACCACAGCACTGGCCCTGGCACTTTTTATTTACTATTTTTTTCCCAGTCATCCAATGCTTGGAGCATTTTTCTCTAAAATTGAACTGTGTTGTTTCTCTAAAATTGAACTGTGTAGATGTCCTGTATGTAAATTCTTCCAAAAGTCCATGGCAAATGGGGCTGAAAGGTGGGCTAATTTGGGTGGATAAAAGGTGTTGGAGTTTGTGCATTGGAGTTTGCTCATAATATGCATGTTCATACATTTTCAAGAACCCCTCACGTGCATGAATTTCATCATCTTATATACCAGTCACCTTCCCTCTTGGTGCCACTTCTGAGCATTTTGCAGTGCCAGGGTGGCTTAGGTGGCAGCACTATTGATGTCCTCGTGGCTCTAGTCTGAGGTTCACCCTCAGCCCCCGACGGTGCATTGGCCCACGGGAGCCTGCAAAGAGAGCTCCAAACTGCTCATGGAAAACGGAATCAAGAGGTAATTTATTGAATCTGAAAGGGAGAGAAACAGAAATCCCCTGATTCTCCCACCTCCCCTAAATAGCTGTAATAGCTAGGCCTGAGCCAAGCTGGAGCCAGGGATTCAATGCAGGTCTCCCATGTGGGTCATAGGAACCCACGTGTGTGAGCCACCACCTGCTCCAGGCCAGGTCTGCATTAGCAGGAAGAACCAAAGTTTCCCAGGAGGGAAAGGACGGCACAGGTGTGCCTTGAGCTGCAGGTGGCCACATCAGGTTCTATTCTTAGTCTGAAAATGCCCAGACTGGTACCTACTGCTTGGCAGGACCCCAAGACTGGGGCCATGCCCTGTTGCACCCTGCTCTGAGCCCCACCCTTCCTCCATGGTCAGCTGGGATGACTCTTGTTCTCTCGCTCCCTGGGACACAGGCTCTGTGCCCAGTTGGTCAGCCCTCATCCCACCGGGAGAGCGTGTGGTGTGCCCATCACTTACAGGGGGGATAGATAATATGAATCTGGGAGAAAAAGGCTTATCCTACACCCAGTTTTTCCTCTCCTATTTACTGTCACTTGTGCTTTGTGGTTGAATATATAAAGAAGAGTCTAGAAACACAGAATGCACTTGTTTAGAAAAGGTCAAGCTGGCTCTTGCTGGGAGTTGGTCCAAACTTACTGGACATCTCGACCAGGGATTGAACCTTGACAGGGTCTGGAGCCATCAGGCACCCCAAGCAAGGTCTTAACCACAGTACCAAACGGCCACCCATCCGTGCTTTTCTGTGGTTGCGTGTGCCATGTGGATGTTCCCAGTTTAACCCTCACATAGGGATTGGAGGAAGTTCTTCACTTTTGGCTAATAAAAAATAGTGCCATCCCCTTCTCAGCACCCATCCCCAAGTGCTGGATTTGGAAATGGTGCAGTGAGTTAAGCCACCGCTTGGCATGCCTACGGCCCACGTCAGCGTGCCTGTTTCCAGCCCCAGCCATTCTGTGCCGGCTAAACGTGCCTGGGAGATACCAGGTGCTGGCTCAAGTACCTGGCTTTCCTGGTACTCATGTGGGAGACCTGGATGGATGTTTTAAGCTTCTGGCTATTTCAGGCATGTGGGAGGCTAGCCACAGCATACAAGATCTTGCTCTCCAGTAAATAATACTGTTTTAAAATCCCAGCCAAGTACAAGCAGTAAGTGCTACCTGCCTGCCATCACACCTGCTCTGTCACCCCACACTGCTAGGTATCCCTAGGGGTTCAGACTTTCATCTTCCCACCAGGCAGCCACCTCATTGTGGTGGGCCTGGGGAAGGGAGGAAGAACAGGTGAGAGCCTCCTGTTCAGGCTCTCACCTGCAGTGTGCCCTGGGGAAGTCATTTCACCTCTGAGCAAATCAAGCATCCTGGTCTATGAGCGACATCCAAGTGGGATTGTGGGTATAAACTTCCTCTGTTAACCTGGGTTGTAACAGACCAATGAGAAGGTCCCCAGGGTGATGGAGTGGGTGAAGTGCGTAAAATCTCTGTGACACCAGCTCAAGTCTCAGCTGTTCCATTTCTGATCCAGCTCCCTGCTGATGTGCTCAAAAGAGGCAGCAGAAGATGGCTCAAGTGCTTGGATTCCCTGTACCCACGTGGGAGACCCAGATGGAGTTCCTGGCTCCTGGTTCAGCCTGGTCAGCCCCAGCTATTGTGGCCATTTTGGGAGCAGAGGATGGAAGTTTTCTCTCTGTCGCTCTCTCTGTGACTGATTTTGAAATAAAACAAATACATCTTAGAAAGAGAATGAGGAGGTCCCTACAGTCACCTGTGGCTCAGTGACACATCTATAGGAAGTGAAGTGACATGGGACAGCCTGTGATGACTGCACCCCAGCAGTGGCATCAGGGTACAAACCTACCCAAAGTAACATTTCCAAATTTCCCATTCAGCTCCCAGCCTATGCACCTGAGAAAGCAGCACAGGATACCCCAAGTGCTTGGGCCCCTCACCCATGTGTGAGACCTGGAGGAAGCTGCTGGCTCTAACTGGCCATTTGAAGAGTGAACCAGTGGATGGAAGATCTCTGTCTATCTCCCTGCCATTCTGCCTTTCCAATAATTTTTTTTAAAAAAAATCTTTGAAATGAATAGAGCAGGGGTTGGCGTAAGTCAGAGTACTACAGTAAGCAGAGATCAGACACTGGACTGCCCCCATCTTGCTGTTTCCTTAGTGGTGGTCCACGAGGCTAAAACTGGCCAGTGAGGAAGCTAAGGGGGCCAACTTTAGAGACAGCAGTCTCCCGACCCACATCCGGGTACATGACACACACTGGAAGGCAACTTGCTTAGTTGGCATGCTGGGTTCTGGAGGGAGACTTGGCGAGCTGGTGGCAGAAAGACTGTGTGGGGCCTGGACTTGGGGCCAGCCTGCAACAGCAAGGGATCCCCAGGGTTCCAAGCCAGAAGGAGCTGGACACACAGCCTTTTCCAGCCAGTGGAAGGCACGGTTTAGCTTAGAAAGATCATGGGGCAGTGGGGATGGGAGGTTAGGGAGAAGGACTTGGGGTGACAGAGAGCAGGTAAGGGGTCCCCTGCAGTCCCCAGGGCCTCTGGCTGAGCCCCCAAGGCGGTGACACTGCTGGCTGGGCTGAGGACAGCTACTCAGGAGAGGAGTCGAAGCCATAGCCATGGGCTTGGGGACTCCAGAGTCACCAAGGCTGCCACCATGGGGGAGGGGGTCCCAGGGACACAGGGGGTCCCAGAAGAAAAGAAACCAGGGTCCTGGGTGACAGACAAAGGACAAGAGCCTGGCCGAGCACACAGGAAGGGGAAGCTAAGGGGGTGTGGGGAAGTGGGATGACTGGGAAGCTACGGAGGCACTCTTCAGATTGAGGTGGCCTTTGCGATGCAGCCATGAGGGGGGCCATGGGAACTGTGGGCAGGGGCCAGGGAGAGGTGGAAACACACACACACACACACACACACACACACACACACACACACACACCTGGCTTTCAAAGGTAGAGCCTAAAGGAGACCCATTTCCAGGAGAGGTTTTTGGCAAGGGGGTTTATTGAGACTGTTCCCATGAGGAGTGGAAGCTGGGCACGAACCTCCCGCACCTGTGCATTTCTCCCCTAGGCCCAGGACAGGCCCTTGAGCCCGTGGGTGCAGCAACCCTGGGGTGGAGCTGGGAGCGAATGCCTGTGAGAGGCTGGACCAGTCCGTGTGCTCCTGTTTTGCCAATGGCTGCCCCCAGGGGGCGCTCGTGCACCAGCCACTGGCCTTCCCTAGCCATCTGTTCCACGCTGTGTGGACTTGAGCGTGGCAAGGGCTGTTCCTCTCTCTCTAGGTTCACTTGTAGCTGGATCCTGGGACCCATGGCTTCCTCCTGCTGTCCAACGATAGCCCCGGGCAAAACCTGCCCAAGAGCATATCTGTGCTCTTTTTTTTATAGTTTATGTATGTGTTTGAGACACAGAAAGACACAGGGATGAGCCATGGATTCCCATCCACCGGCTCAGCCACAACAGGCACATCTGGGTTACATCAAAGCCAAGACGAGGAGCCCCTCCTAGCCTCCCTCTTGGGTGGCGGGGGCTTCGTTCTCCACCGTGGGACACAGAGAAGGCTGGCATGGGGTTGGGAGTTGTGAGGGGTGCACTGGGGAGTGGCACAAAGAGGAAAGGCAGAGGGGCCACCTGACCCATTGCAGGTGAGGTGGTAGGGGGTAGGGAAGACCCTCCCCTGAGACTGAGTGCTCTTGACCTTGAGTTCTGGAATTTTCTCAGTGGGGGAGAAGTAGGGGGCTGCTGCAGAACCCTAAACCCTCTCTCTCTCTTTCTGTTTCTCCTCCGTACCTCCCAGACTGTCCTGCGGATTGTGGTGCTTGGCATCTGGGATTACATCGAGAACAAAATCGAGGTAAACACTGGAGCCACCCACGGCCCCAGCCCAGGGGGTCCTCCTCACCCTTGACCATGGGCAGGGTTTCTGACTCTAGGGCTGGCGGCAAGACCCAGGGTGCTGAGGTTCGCCTCCCCTCACAGGTGTTTGACGGGGCTGATCAACCTGTCCCTGGCCCCGATGGTGGCGTCCACGGTGGCCAACGGGCCCCGGAACCCCTGGGACGCCATCAGCCTCATCATCGTGCTCCGGGTGTGGCGCATGAAAAGAGTCATCTATGGTGAGTGTCCTGGTGGCGGCCAGTGCAGCTACTCACAGCACATGCAATGACCCGCCCTTCTGGGGGCAGCCACGTGTGTCCCTGCCCACCTGCTCCTGGGACCATGACTAAGTTTCCC
The DNA here is from genome assembly GCF_030435755.1 of Ochotona princeps. Taxonomy (NCBI): domain Eukaryota; kingdom Metazoa; phylum Chordata; class Mammalia; order Lagomorpha; family Ochotonidae; genus Ochotona; species Ochotona princeps. Next base: position 338,579 of record NW_026696453.1, read on the forward strand.
TCTGCCCTAGGACAGAGTCAATTCCCTCCCCAGTGTCACTGTCCCCTAGGTCAGGACCCCGCACACCTTAGGTCTCCCACGTGGGTGCTGGGACCCAAACACTTGGGCCATCTTCTGCTGCTTTCCCAGGGACATGAACAGGGAATGGGATTGAAAGTGGGGCAGCCGAGACTCAAACTGGTGCTTATATAGGATGCAGGTGATGGTCTAAACCCACTGCGCCACACTGCTGGCCGGCCCCTACCCCCAAAGCCCTAGATTTTCATTGCAGATGGTGGAGGTTATGACTTGGATTGGTCCCCAGGGATGAAGGCAGGCAACTAGGCCTCCAGGGTCTCCCATGCCCTGGGGAAGTACCCCTCCCTGGCCTCCCACCCCACATCCCAGCTCATCTCTCATCAGGGAGCCCCTAACCTGGAATTTTCATGAAAGTGGAATGTGGTTGGGTCCTGGACTTTGGAAATCCAGAAGACCCTGGGTGGGGGAGGAGGAGAGGGAGGGTCATCTTGCGCATTCCTCTCATCTGACAGATAGGCAAGCTGAGGCGAGAGGGCTGAGGGCTGCTTGGCCCCATGCGAGCAGCCCTGGACCGCTGAGAGCATCGTCCTCTGCAGGACAGGGCAGGGTAGGGTGGTGCGTACTGCATCATGCCAACTGCAGACAGCTGCATGGTCGCACAGCGTCCTCTCTGAAGGTAGCGCTCCCCCTGGCTGTTCCCCTTCTCCCCCACCGTGAGAGGCATGCTGGTGACACCCATGGATGTCACTTGGCTGTTCTTGTCTTGGGCAGAGCCAAGGAGGCAGTCCCTGGGCCTGGAGCCGGGGAAGGCCACTGCCAACACAGTCCTGAATTTCCCCTCTGCATGGATGCTATTGTGTCAGCCAGGGAGCACCTGGGAGGCTTCGGGGTGTGTGGCAACATGGAAGGTTAGAGAACATGGTGGTCAGATGAGAGACCCAGGCCTCCAAACAGCCAGAAGGGTTGCATTCTGGAAGGCGCAAGAAGGGTGTGACAGTCAGGTCAATGTTAGGAGTTGAGACTGAGACATCCGGGAGCTCAGGGCTGATGAGCTGCAGAGAACTACCTGGGAAAGCCCCCCGGCCCTCCCTCTCCTGGGCACAGGATGTCTCCTCTGGGTCTTCCTATGTGTGTATCAGTTACAGAGGTGGGGCAGTGCTTTAAGCCACCTTTTGCAATGCCCACTGCCCTGTACTGGGGACTGGCCAAGTCCTGGCTCCTCTGTTTCCAATCCAGCTCCTTGCTAATGTCCCTCCCTCCCTCCCCTCGGGAAGCAGCAGCACAGCAGGTGATGGCTCTAGTACTTGGGACCCTGCCTCCCATATGGGAGATCTGGGCTCCTGGCTTCTGCCGGACCCTTCTCCCCTCCTCCACTCCCTATCTGTCACTCCGCCTTTCAGTCACATAAGCACGTTTTCACGAGTGTCGTGGACTCACAGAGGCGAATGATGATTTAGACAAAGCCTTTTGTATTCTGGTGACTGGGACAGGCGCTCCTGTCCACATTAGTGGAGAAGTCTGTGTGTGGGTGGGTGTCTTCCTGTCCCCTAGTTTTAGAGTGGGATTCCCAGGCCAGGTGGTCCCTCTTTAACATTTGCCAGGAAGCACCAAGCTGCTCTCCACAGTGGCTGCACCTGCTGTGGATGAGGGGCGTAACACTACCTCCTGAGACAGACAAGCCGAAAGAAAGCTCCCAGCCACTGGTTCACACCGCCAAATGCGCACAACAGCGCTGGTGGGCTGGGCTGGGCTGAAGCCAGGCACTCGATCTGGGTCTCCCACGGGGGTGATAGGAACTCAGCTACCTGAGCCAAGTACCTGCTGCTAGCCAGGACTTGCATGGACAGGGAGCAGCGGTCAGGAGCCAGCTTTGGGACTGGACCTTCAGGCCTCGGATTTGAGCCAGGCGTGTCTTAACCACTGCATCAGTTGCCCCCTCCCAAGCTGCCTTCTCAGGAAGCCACTGGCTCCTGTTTTTGACCCCAGAATATGGCCTCATGCCCAGGCCATATTGCAGGTAGCTCTGCACTAAGCCCAGTGAAGGGTGCCACCACTGTGGACAAGGAGGGAGACTGAGTTACGGGTGCAGCTTCAGGATGCCTTGAGTTCTGTCCTCCCCCACCCCGCCCCACTCTCCATCCTGGGGGGACTGAGTCTGGGGCCCACACTTGCCCCTCGGCCCAGCGAGTCCTGCTGCTGCTGCCGAGCTGCTCACAGGGCTGCCCCCCCCTCCAGCCTACGTGCTGCCGGTGAAGGTGGAGATGGAGACGGTCATCCAGCAATACGAGAAGGCCAAGGCCGTCCAGGACGAGCAGCTGGAAAGGCTGACACAGATCTGTCAGGAGCAGGGAGTAAGGCACCACCACCTCCCCTTCTGCCCACTGCTGTCCACTGCCTTGCTGGGGCAGCCCAAGTCCCGGGGCTGGGACATCTCCCTGGTCACCTGGGTGACACTGCAGCAGACTCCGCCAGTTCATCTTGAAGGTTGCTGAGCCTCCCACAGGGTGCCAGTTGCCACCCACGATGCCCACACACCATGATGAGAGGCTGGGTGTGCTCTTAGCTCTTAAGGATGGCTAGTGGGCCCTGTGAGGGCCCACCCTGGGATGTGGGGACCCTTGGCTTCTGGGGGGAAAGAGGGGGCTGCTGCCGATTGCTCCATGAGCCTGAGACGCTAAACCCAAGGCTGCCAGGCTCAGGGCCCAGGCCAGCCCAGAGCTGCCTGCCTCATGTAGGCCTGGGTCCTCTGGCCACCCCTGGGCACCTCCCTCTCTATTCCCAGGCACCCACCAGGGGCAACCATGGCTTCTCCATCTGCCCCCATGGTGCCCCAGCCCCAGGCCAGCCCTGTCCACCTTTGGTTCTTAGAGGATGTGTGTTCAGATGCATCACTCCTCTCCATTTTTTAAGGAATGTTCCTCACAAAGAGACCTCTGAGTAATGTTCCCAGGGGGACATGCATGTCCTGGGAAGGACCCTCAGGGGATACTACAGCCCTTGGCTTGCTGCTCAAAGCCAGCAGGCTCCATTCTGGGCTGGTGATGGGCATCAGGGATGCTAGCCTGGTCAGGACAGGGCCCTATTCTCCTGGGACTCGGGGAGCTGGGCTGTTGTTGCATACCAGGGCGACACCTGCTATGATGCAGACTTCATAAGACACATGCTTGGGGGCTCTGTGTGCCAACACGGGGAAGGCCTGCAGAGGAGCTGGCATGGAGTTAGGGCCACCTGAGATCTGGGCAATGTGTGGGTGGGGCACAGGTGTGGGAATTGTATCTGGGGAGCTGTAGGCTATTCTGAGTGTGGGCGAAAGGGCAGGGATGGGAGGCAAGCTTAGGCAGGGCCTCCAGGGATAACCAGGGTGTTAGAAGTGGGATTGGGGGTTTCTTAGGCTGGCTTCTGGAGTTTTCTGGCTGCTGTTGGGGGTCAGGGCCCACTGAGGTGAGAGAGGTCCTGCGTGTGGGCAGAGAAGGAGATAGAGGAAGGAATCTCTTTCAAGCCCAGAAGCTGAGGGTGAGCAGTCCCCAGTCTACTCCTCGTGGGCCAGCAAATGTTCTGTTTTGCTGGGCTTGGCCTCATGGATCCTCCAGCACAGGTCCACTCCTGGAAGCCCATAGCTCCTTCCTACTTCCTGGTCTGGCAGAGAACACCTGCTCCCTGCTGTACACACCACATCAACAATGCATGAGCCATGCGGGCAGAGCAAACATCAACATTTGCCAGTGTCAAGCAGCCTTCCCCCTCCTCCCACCCACACAGAGATTCCACCACAACCCCTGGTCCTGGCCTATCCCACTCCCTACCCAGTTGGAACCCCGGTTCCTGCCATCTTGGTTTGGTCATGCCCTAGGAATGTGGCCTCCTCCCCAGGGAGCTGGGAGATGCCCACAGACTGCACAGAAAGGTGCCAAAAAATGAAGACAGATTCAATCCGCCACCCCCTTCCCAGGCACTGACATCTGGGACACAGATGAACAGAAACCAACCAAGGGAACCTGGTAAAAATACCTGAACCTGTCATCTTGGTTAAGGTGGCAAAAAGGGCCAGATGGGATCCCAGTGGGGCCATGGCAGGGTGGGGGTGGAGGAGTTGCCTGGCCAAAACTTGGGGCCTTTGTGGGTCACCAGCCAGGCTGTGCCCCAGGAACAAGAAGGCAGAGACCCTGCATCTTCAGCTGTACTTTGAGACCCACCTGGACAGCCAAACCCCTGAAAACGTGACTCTCAGCCGAGGAGTGTCACAGGAGCAGGTGTGTGTGCCCAGGAGGAAGAACAGTCTCCTTGCACAGTGACCTAATCCAGAACATGGGGACCACACTATTGCCCACTCCCTGCAGGAGGCTCGGCAACACATGGCCTGTCTCCTGAGCAAACAAAATGCCTGGGCATCTCTGACGGAGGGAACTGGGGCTGGGAGGGGGCCTTCTCAGGCCCTTGCCCCAGCTTCTGGCCACTCTGGCTATTGTTGGTATGTGGGGAGGGGCTACCCCCTAAACCCTGCTGCTTCCCTAAGAAAAGGCCTGGGAGCTTGCACACAGAGGGCTCACCTTTGTGCTCAGAGAAGGAGCTGAAAGACAGGAATAGCAGTAGGGAAACCTCCGGAAAGGGGTCTGCTGTTGTTCCAGGGGGCTCCTTCCCATCCTGCAATTCAGCACAACGGCCTGTTAGATGGAATATTCTAGCCCTCCATCCACCCTGGAAAGTGTGTGTGTGTGTGTGTGTGTGTGTGTGTGTGTGTGTGTGTGTGTCAAACTGGAAGTGATTTGTAAAGCGGCTGATAGCTTCAGTGACAAGCCCATTTAGCTGATAAAATTAGCCATCAGAGGAATAAGTTATGTTATTCTTTTGCCAAGATTTAGATTTATGGCCACCCACCACCCCACCCCCATCATCTTCACAGTGGATGGAGAGGGGCCAAGGTCCTTCCCAGTGTCACTGGGCACCTAAATCATGTGTTTGTAACTGCCTCCGATTTTTACTGCGACCAACAATGGTGATGCCAATGGAAATAAACATTGGGTGCTGTGCCAGAAGCAGATGGGTCGGAAAGCAGGGCAGTCGGTGCCGACCGCACTAATAGGATGCAATAGGGTTATTGCTGTTGCATTAGACCCCATCGAGCTTTTGGCCCAAGTGTGCATTGATCAGGCCCAGGGCCTGTGTTGACTGAACTCCTTAGCCAGCCCATTAAGGAGCGCTGGGTGTGGCTGCCCAGCTGCCTGGACAGGTCTGGTCCCACCTGGGCAAATGTTAAAAGCCTGGCCCCTCCAGTAATGCATGCAGAGGACTTCCCTGTGGACCCTGCCTGATCTGGGTAAATTCTCTAATTGGAAATGCTTTGTGATGTGCATTTAGGTAGGGCTCTGGGTGTGCCTTATTTCTTCTTAACTCTGGGCATGGTCTCAGGCCTGTCTGTTGGTGGAATACTCGCTCCACTTTGTCACCCAGGCCACCACTGTGCACCTTTTTTTCCAAGGGCTATGCTGGCCCTTGCCACTCATTCTGAGCAGGTGTCTGGGTAGGGACTTTTTGGCATTTGTTGTCTGTTAAGGGTGTCTTAGTTTATGAGACTTGTGGCTTGAGGTTTCTTATTAGGTTTGGAAGGTTCTTGTCTGTGACTTCTCTGTTCAATTGCTCCTACCCATTCTCTCATTGCTCTCACCCTGGGGTTCTAAATGTGAGTATGTTACATCATTTGATCAACACTCACACCTCTGTTACAGCCTGTCCTATTCCCCTATTTTCTCTCACCTCCCACCTCTGTCTTCTTGCTGTAAGCTCTGATAATTCTCTAGAAACCTATCTTTAAGTTTAACAAATCTGTCTTCTACTATATCCAGTATACTATGAATCCCATCTACCCATATACTTAATATATAATAACATTATGCATGTGATATATATTACGTATTGTTTTCAAAATTTGTATCTGACTTTGAGTCTAGTTCTCTGAAGAAACAGTGCATTCATTTTGTCCATCTTTTCCACTATTTCCTTTAACATATTACTGATATTTATTTTTTTTTAAAGTTAGTTGAATAGCAGAGTGACAGAGACAGATCCCCCGTGCGCTGGCTCCCTTCCCACATGGCCACAGCAGCTGGGTCCAGGCTGAAGCCAGGAGCCCAAAATTCCATCCAGGTCTCCTGTGGGGCGGCGGGGTAGGGGTCTGAGCTACTGGGCCATCATCTGTTGCCTTCCCAGAGCAAGGAGGTGGGTCGGGAGTGAAGCAGTTGGGACTGGTCCTGGCTTTCTGATATGGGATGATGGCATTGCAGGTGGTAGCTTAGCTCAAGACACCAAAATACCAGCCCCTAATCAGTTATTTTGAATTCCCTATCTGTTAACTCAAATGTTTATACAGGCGAGCTTCTGTGTGCTGCTTTACATATTGGTCATCAACCACTTTTCCTGCTTGTTGGCATGACTAGTCATTCTTCCTATAGGCAACACACTGTTGATGACACACGAAGATTCTGGCTTGCGTTATCTGACACTGAAGAGTTGGGTCTTCTGTGAATGGGACATTCCCAGCAGGAAGCCAGAGACAGCACAGAGAGCACTTGTACTTTGTCCCCACCCAGGTGCTGCTCTGGGGCCGGTGCAGACAGAGCTCGCCACAGATTCAGCACTCCTCCACTCACCTTACTGGCCACCCAGTGAGGCTGAGGTGCCGAGGCACATGTGGACCTACTCAGGGTCTGGGTTCAGGCTCCTGACTGCCCTGGAGGGTGTAACCCCTGACCTGTCCTGGCCCCTGAACTCAATGAGTCCCTCCCATCCTGCTCAGAGGGCTACAGGCCCCCGTAGTCCTGAGGGCTGCCAGTAGGGTTATGGGACCCTGCTTTGCCACGGGTGCACTGTAGCTTCTGGCCTTTCCATCTTCTGTCCAGCATGGAGGCCACTCCCCATCTGAGGGGTCCTGATGTGCTGGGATCCCTTGATGACCTGGAAGTTGGCTTTGAGGAGCACTCATGTTAGAATGCATCCACATGCATCCAGAACCACTCTCTGAAAGTCACACCAGAGTCTTCTAGGGCCATCACAGCTGAGGTCAGAGCTCAGAGCAACCAGACCCCTCTGCGGTGCTCCTGGGAGGAGTCACTGGCTCCTCACAGTGAAGGACTGAGTGCACCCAGCCACTTCCACTCTCTCGACATAAAGCATTTCAATCTAAGCCATGTGCCTCTTTCCACCTCCGCGATCACCTCCAGACTGGACTGTTGCCATGGCCCCCCTGGCCTCGTGTGGTCCACCATCTACTCTGCTATCTTCACAGTCCCTTCACAGCCTGTCACTGCACGCTGCCTCCACCACTCCAATATTCAGGCCAAAGCATACCAGTGGCTTCTGTGGCTCTTCAAATACAGGCAGACTCTGTCCTTCACACGCCCTGATGTGCTGTGAGGCTCAGCTAATGGGGCCCCTGCCACCTCCCCAGCCCCTCTGAACTGTCAGCTAGCTCTCTGTTCTACATCATCTGCTGCCAGCCCCACCCCAGGGCTCCCTGGCTCCCCACGGGATTCTTGTCCTTCTGCCTTTACTTGCACTCACCTCTCAGCTAGGGGAGGAAATCTCATTCTAAACCACGGAACAGTTTCAATGTGGACCCTTGTTTTACCTGGCCTCTTGGCAGGTGACTAGGAGAACTACCACATGTTTGGAGTTTGCCTCTTCAGCTTAGGACATGTTTCTGTGTGTGGGCCTGCATGTGGGGGCTCAAGCAGGGCCAGTCCTGGCTGGCCTCTGACTGTCTGGCCAGAATTCCAGTGGGACACTCTTGGGCAGCTCCATATCAATTACAAGCCATCAATAATGCATCCTTTTAGAGTGGCCAGGAAGCCATTAGCCAGGCCTGTGGGGCCAGATGCATGGGCTTGGAGAAAGTGGACAGGGTGTGCCCATAGGAAGTTCAGATCACGCAGGGCCAGGCAGGACTCCCAGGCCAGTAGGGCTGGGAAGGTTGCCTTACAGGCCCTCTGAGATCTGCTGCCAGAGGGGTAGCTTGCATGCTGTCCCCCTACACAGAAGGCACCCAGTCATGAAGCAACCCAACCCTGTTTTCTGGCCCTTTGAAGCCCCCAGCCCATGTAACTACTTGGTTTTGAGGTCCCAGAGCCTGAGATCAGAAATTAGGGCTGAGTCTGGGACTAGGGTTAGAGGATCAGAGCCCCAAGTGTGTCTGGGATCAGGAATCAGGGCTCAGAGTATGTCTGGGATCAGGGCTCAGTGTGGCTGGGATCAAGGCCCTGAGTATGGCCAGCATCAGGGCTTAGGGCATGGCCAGGACTAGGACTTAACCAACGACCAGGGTCAGGGGCCAGTGTGTGGCCAGGGTCAGAACTTCATGTGCAGCTAGCACTGAAGTTCAGTCTTGGTCTCAGCTTTGGGCTAAGGTCAGAGCTCATACTGTAGCTAGAGTTTGGGGCTTGATCTAAAGTACAGAATTTCATGCAATTAACAAGTTTCATGCCTTTGCTTATTCATTTTTAATTCAAGACTGTTTCTTGGGTGCCTCCTGGGCACCAGGCACCAAAGCAGACCCGGGGTGTGAAAACTCTGGCGGGGAGCGGAGAACAGAAGAGTTGCTTGTACAGCTGTGGTACACACTTCCTCTCAGCTCCCTGTGACATCCTGACGACAGTCTACAGTCGCTGACATCACACAGACTCCTCTTCAAGCCCATTCCCTCACCAGCACATGGCTCCCTGGGGGCAGAAGGAAGGGGATGCTGGGAGTCCCTAAGGGAAATGGTGATGGAACCACACCCTGCTCTCCTCCCCCAAACGCCACTCAAATGATAGGAAGAGAAAAAAGAATCATAAAGTACAGAGAATCATAGAGAGACAGGTGGCTAGGAGAGGGTAGAGAGCAGACAGGAGACAGCTGATCTAGCGGACTGCAGATGGGAGAGTTAATTACTAGGGCACCTGCTGCAGGGGTCAGGGGAGGCATGACTAATTCTCCTTTGAAAATCCCTGGAGTCCAGGAAGAAGGAGACGGGGTGAAGCTGGCCTTGAGGCAGGGCTTTGGCTAAGTCTGCACACAGGGGCGGGCTTTTTTTTTTTTTTTTTTTTTGCAGTAGTTGGGATACCGACACCACTTGGGGTACCCACATCTGATGCTGCGGTGCTCTGTTTCTGATCAGATTCCTACTGGTGTACACCCTGGAAGGCTCAAATACTTGGATCCCTATCAGCCATGTGGAAGACCTGCATGGAGTACTGGGCTCCTGGATGTGGCCTGGCCCAGCCATGGGTAGGTATTACAGGAGATCTATATCTATGTCTGTATCTTTATCTATCTATATAGATAATACAGATATAGATATTAAGGATTCATTTATTTTACTTGAAAGAGTTAGTAAAGAGAGAGATCTGCCACCCATTGGTTCACTCCCCAAATGGCCAGAGCTAAGCCAGGCCAAAGCCAGGAGGCAGGAGCTTCCTCCAGGTCTCCCATATGGGGACAGAGTCCCAAGGCTTTGGGTCATCCTTGACTGCTTTCTCAGGCCATAAGCAGGGAGCTGGATGGGAAGTGGAGCAGCTGGGACTCAAATGGGCACCCACATGGGATTAGCCACTATACCACTGCACCAGCGCCTGCTCAGGACATTTAAGGACTGGATCAGCAGATGGGGGAGCTCTGTCCCTTTGTTCCCCCTCTCTCTACCTGTATAAATCAAATGGAAATAAATCTTTTTCAAAAATGTGCACACAAAATATTCAAGTGTAGGTTAGGCAGAGGTGCACTAACCATCCCCAGTTCCCTCCACCCGCCCTCCCCATCTCATACTTTCCTGCACAGTACAGAGCCAACTCGAGGTTTTATCCATAGGCAAGAAACTAAAGGCCTCTCTGGGAAACCTGAACAATGCCAGAGAGAAAGCCCACAGACACTAACCCAGAGTGGCTGCTGGATGCCAGCTTTGCTGGTGTTCGTGACTGCTTTTATTAGTGTGCATGTTTGACTTTCCTAAAGAGAAAAACTAAGAGAACATTAAAATAAACACACACAAAATGCCAGAAGGTGGTAAGCATGATGCCGAGCACTCAGACAGGCTGCTGTGACCCACGGCCTGGGCCAGCTACCTTCCACGAAAGGTCAGGGGTTGTAGGATGAAGAAGCAGTTGGGGAAATGACCCTGAGAGCGCATGGTCTCTGAATCTTCAAGGGACAGTGAGCTTGTGTGGAGGGGCTGGCAATGGGAAAGAGGGTGAGACTGTTGGCCAGGTGGGCACTGGCAGACAGTGCACCTGCAAGGCTTCAGGAGTTTCCCAAGAGAGGTGGGACACCATGGCGTTTGAGTGACAGGGACGTCGCAGTCTGCAGTGATCTTATGGGACCCTCATGGCTCCAGCTGGGAGTGGGGAGGGCCGGTGCTGGTGGGGGATAAGGAGTGTGGCTGCCCAGGTGCAGGCGAGTGCTGACCGTGGGGACAGTGGACACCGGGGAGGAGGCAGCCATGGCCAGCACTTGGAGGTAGAGCTGGACTGGGGCACAGGTGTTTGGGTGAGGGAGAGTGACAGGCCATGTACACTTGAAGAAGGTGCAGCTGAAATGGACTGAGGCTATCGGAGGAGCAGGTTTCGCTCCTGTTTCCAGCAGCTTGAGTTGGCATTGGAGGTGTGGGCCTGACATTCCGGGAGAGGTCAGGACAGGCTGCGTGTACTTGGCCATCACCAGCCAGGAGGGAACTTCCAGTTGGGGAGGGCAGGCAGGGCAGGGGAGGTGGGAAGGAGGGGGCAGGCAGACAGGGGGCTGTGCATGCTCCCGGCTGCTGCCCCTTGAGCAGAGGACACAGAGTTCTCCCTGCCCCAATGCCCTACCCCATCTTTTATTGTCACAGTACAGTTACCCCGAATGCCAACAACCACAAGCCACAGACACAGAAGGCCAAAATTAAACCAAAATTAAAATGTGTGGTTTTCATAAAGCCCCCTGATGGGGCAACCCAGGTCCTTTAAAGAGGTGAAAACTTATGGAAAAAGGTTGGGGAGGGAGAGACAGATCCAAGGCCACATGGCCAGAGCGCGGCAGGGGACAGAGCAGGCGGGGGCCCTAGACCAGGGTGGGCTCGTCCGATGGACACGCGCACGAGGCAGTCACTTTACCAACTCACTCCTCCCCTTTGGGGACAAACCCTGCCAGGGTTCCTGTCCCCCACCTCCCCACCCAGCCGACGTGCCTGGCCCTTCTCCCTCTGCAGTTTGAGATCCGGCAGCTGCGTGCACACTTGGCGCAGCAAGACCTGGATTTGGCCGCGGAGCGGGAGGCGGCGCTACAGGACCCGCACGTGCTACGCCAGCCACACAGCCGCTACAAGGTGGTGGAGGCCGGCGTGTGGGACGAGGAAACGGTGGCCGAGAGCGGCGTGGAGGAGATGCTACCCTCGCCAAGTGAGCCTCCGGAAGTGGGTCTCAGTGCTCCTGCCGCGTCCACTGCGCAGCTGTGCACCTGCGCCCTCTGCTTCGTGCCTGATGCGGGACATTCGGAGGTTAGCACCATTAAACCAAGGGAAATTGTTAGGGAATGTGGGCCTCTGGCCCAGGGCCACAGGACTGTAGAACACAGCAGATAGAGGCTCTGATCTCTTGCTGACTGACCCCAAGAATGTAGCTGTGACCCCTGCAGGTGGCCTTGGTTTTCCCATGCAGAGTGTTGCCCTTGGTGAAGAAAGGACCTCGAGGCTCTGCTACTGGCCTGGGGGATCAGTCACCCTCTTAACACCTGGGACGTGCAACAAAATCGTTTAGCCTGCAGAAGCTGGAGAGGCTGGGTGGCTGGCAGTGAGGCCCAGGGGCTGTTGGAGAGGCTGGGTGACTGACAGTGAGGCCCAGGTGCTGTTGGTGATGTTGGGTGGCGGGCAGTGAGGCCCAGGTGCTGTTGGTGATGTTGGGTGGCGGGCAGTGAGGCCCAGGTGCTGTTGGTGATGTTGGGTGGTGTGCAGTGAGGTCCAGGGGCTGTTGGAGAGGCTGTTGGTGAACAGTGAGGCCCAGGGGCTGTTGGTGATGCTGGGTGGCTGACAGTGAGGCCCAGGTGCTGTTGGTGATGCTGGGTGGCGGGCAGTGAGGTCCAGGGGCTGTTGGAGAGGCTGTTGGTGAACAGTGAGGCCCAGGGGCTGTTGGTGATGCTGGGTGGCAGGCAGTGAGGCCCAGGGGCTGTTGGAGAGGCTGTTGGTGAACAGTGAGGCCCAGGGGCTGTTGGTGATGCTGGGTGGTGGGCAGTGAGGCCCAGGGGCTGTTGGTGAGGCTGGATGGCGGACAGTGAGGCCCAGGTGCTGGTGGTGATGCTGGGTGGCGGGCAGTGAGGCCCAGGGGCTGTTGGTGATGCTGGGTGGCAGGCAGTGAGGCCCAGGGGCTATTGGTGACACTGCAGAACTGGGGACAGTGCGGTCCAGGGGCTATTGGTGACACTGGGCTAAGGCCCAGGGCTGTTGGCAATGCTGCACGACTTGAGGCAGACATCTGGGGAAGAACAGGGCAGGGGCCTCACTTCGCACTTGCTGTCTCTGGCTTGTGCCTAAGCCTTCTGCGTCAGCAGGATCTGGAGGTGGGGGGATCACCTGCTCCCTCAGAGTACCCTCCCCTCTAACTGATCCCACAGCCGCTCTGCCAGTCTAGGACTCTACTGTACCTTCACTGGGAATTATTCTGGACAGTTTTGAATGGAGGACTTGCACCTTCCTGTCTCACATTTGATGGAGCAAGCTTTGTTTCAAACCCCCAACTTGGGGTCTTCTGTCCTGGTTTGCTGGGGCTTATGCAGGTCCCGGTGCCCGAAGCTCATGGTCCCAGATACCTGACCACCTCAAGTCATCTGGAGCAGGCAATCACCCATCCTAGTCTGGGCTGACATAGGTTCTTCCCCCGAGAGAGGGAGGGAGAGAAAAAAAAATAGGGAGAAAGGGAAGGAGAATGGATTCCAGCAGCAACGGTTCCCTGCCAGCAGATGGGACAGACCAGGGGCTGCAGAAAGCAGCTGCCCCTCCATCTGAGCTGCACCAAAGTGCTGAGTGTCACACGCCACCAGGCAGACCCCAGACTCCTGAGCATAAGGAGGGTGGGCTGTGCGAAACCTAGGATTCAAACTCCAGGGCATGCCTGGCAGTCCCTGCTCAGCTTCCACCCGCGCTGCAGCCACAGCAGCTGTGGGGACAGGAAGCTCTCCAACTCCTACTGAGCCCTCCAGCTCCTGGGACAGATGCGTCCACCCCTCCCCACCCCCACTCACTGTACTGCTGTTGTCTTAACATCATGGGAGGAACCTGTCTGTGAGGCAAGAACTTCTGAAGGTCCCTCAAGTAATGTGAGCTGAAGGGCCACAGAAACCATGCCCAGCTGCCGGCTCCGGTGATGGAGTCCTTTGCATCTGGCTGATTTTGGGTGGCACTCAGGGAGCCCAGAGCAGGTGAACATGGCCCCAGCTTCTACCTCTGCCATGCCAACAGCAGGAGGACAGGGGCTGAAACTGTTGGGAGAACGGGCTGTAGAGCAGGGCAGTGAGGAGCCCCTGGAGAGGCTCAGTCCAGCTGGCAGCCATGGGGTCCCTGGTGATTCCTGTGGAGGAGCAAACAGGCACTGAGGGAGGTCCGCAGGTGCTCACCCTTAAGCCTGGTCTGCCAGCCACATGTCCTGGCTCAGGGCGTGGTCTGGCCATGTGGGCATGGACAGGTGTACACTTCTGGGCAAGGCCACTCATCTGGCCACGTGTCCCATGCTCTGGCCCCGTGGCTGGGTGTGCTCTTGGTTACAATGGACCTGGCATGTGTCCTGGGCTGGCCCTGTCAGTACTCAGGGGTGGGAGTGTGCTGTGTTCCGTCCCAGGTGCCTCGCTGGGTGACAGCCGGCAGTTGCTGTGAGCTCGCCCCACAACTCTCTCGGTGATAACGTGTGGCCTGGCTCCCACTTTTGAATCTCTAAGGTCACAGGCCAGGGAAGATAAGGTCCCTAGGGATTACCAGTGCCATGGTGCTTGGGGGTTGGGGGTTGGGGCAGTGGAGGAGGAAGCAGTGGCTGGGGAAGCATCTGGGCTGCTCTGAACTTTGGAGGCAGGGCCTGGCAGGGTGGGGGAGGGCAGTACCAGACACTGGGACATCAGGGGAGCTTCTTCACCAGGAGTTGTGGCCAGCTTGGGGATTTCTCACAGCAGGAGCTAGCACCACTGCGCCTTGGATTCTGTCCTCTGTCACCCAGAGTGGAAACTGGAGCTGTGTGCCTGTGTGGGCCAGCAGGTCCTTCCTTTGGCTACAGGCTGGCATTTCATGCCTCCACATGAGCACCCTTCGCTTGTCCACCCTCCTGTTGGTGACCTTTGGGCAGGTTCCCATTGTTGGTTACAATCAGCAAAGATGCTGTGGACACTGTTGTTTAAAACAAGCAGGCAGGGGAGTCAGGTTGTCTGTATTCCACCCAAACACTTCCTGGCCCAGTCAGGAGTCCCCAGAGTGCCCATGCAAAGGGCAGTTTGGCATGGCAGGACTGTGTCCATTTGAGGCAGCTGCCCATGTCTTGCGTTGGGTCACCCAGCTGCAGGGCACAGGACCTAAAGCTCTGCCCTTTGGGCACCCACGGCTGCCAGCACCCTGCTGGGCGAAAGCTGTGGCTGCAGGTCTCCAAGCACTGTGTTGGCTGTGGCCACCTGCGCCTGTCCCATCTGCTTCCCGCACCCCCATGCTTGTTTATATATTTATGAGCCCTGGAATTGCTGCTTCTGGCATGCTATTTACTTAACAATATAGCAGTAATTGTGGAATAATTGTGAACAGTCAGGGTCTGTGCTGTAAGTGGGCAATAAAACCCTGGCTTTACGGCTCTGCTACCGGGAGATGGATGGCCTTAATATTGCAATTAGGTAATGGAGATCTGCAGGGAGACCCTCAGCCAGGGAGGAGGAAGAAAGAGCCAGCAAGGGGCTTCTCTGTGCCTGCCCCCAGGGCTGAGATCTGGGGCTCCCAGCCTTCTGCTGGGGCTCTGTGGTGAAGAGGAAGCTGAGAGAGCCTGATGAGTCAGCCTAGCTCCGACTCTTGCCGGCCTGCGTGGAAGGTGTCTGGGGCCATCTTGCTTTTTACAGTTAGTTAATGAATCAGACAGAGGCAGAAAGAGAGATACTATTTGCTGGTTTGCTGTCTCCATGACCACCAGGCTGGGGCAGGGAGCAGGACTCCATCCAGGTCTCCTATGTCCGTGGCAGGAACTCGGTACTCACACCATCTCTGGTGCCTCCCAAGGTGAGCAATGGCAGAAAGCTGGAGCCAGGACCTGGCACTGTGTACTGCACCTGTAGACTTTCCTGTTGGACACGTGGGTCTTCACAGCCAGGCCCTTTGCCCGCCCCAGAGCCCGCTATGCTGGCCCAGCTGGCCTGGGATGCTGCCTTCCTCAAGCCACACAGAGCCTAGCACCTGCAAAGGCTGGGGGTCCTTCTGGGGTCTTCTCAAATGACAGTCATTTGCAACTTTTCTCAAATGTTGGTGTTAAGGGCCTCAGAGTACATTGAGACAATCTCCCTTATAACCACATGCAAGTCAGGACACTCTCAGCTCCTGCTAGGGCCCTGTGTCTGGCAGGGGCTTGCCAGGGGTCTGGGTACAGCCAGCAGATGCCCAGTGAGTGCTGCCAACACTGCAGAACAGAAGCAGGGAAGCAGCAGGCCAGCGTGGGTGATTTCCACATCAGGGAGTGCACATAAGCTCAAGAGCTGCAGGCCAGCCGGGCCACAGGAAGCACCTGTGGGGGCTGTGCCTGGCCCGGTGTGGGCATCAAGATAAAGAACAGCAGTGAGAGATTGTGGACAAGTGACTAAGACAACCCCAGTGAGTCTGCAGAGCACAGGGGCATCCATGCTGTTGTGAGCACGCCTGTGGGAAGAGAGCATGCAGGAAATCGCTGGTGAGCACTGGGCCCAGTGGGAGAAACCTTCACCAGGAGCAGGCTCCTTGTAGGGACCCCTTCGCCCCTTCGCAAGCTGTTAATTCTGAGGGAGACTGGAGCAATGACAAAGTGCAGAGAACGGACAACCCCAGCTTTTCCCACCTCCGGGCAGCATCGCACCGCCACATCCCAGACAGGAAGTAGAGCCTGGATCTGCTGCCGAGGGAACCTCAGGCCCAGGGCTGTCCACATATAGCAGCTGACCGAAGAATCCTCCAGAAAAGGGAAATGTGATAAATCACATGGTGCCGGATGCTACCCCAGGTCGGGCAGGGTGGCAGGCAGGGCTGGTACCCAGAGGATCCACAAGATAAAAGCTAAGTGTGTCTGAACATCAAATGGCTAATGCAAGAGAATGGTGGGGGCTGTCTGGGAGAGGGTCCACTCAGCCACCCACATGGGCCCTTGCCACATGCTGGCAGCATTGAACTTGGAGTCAAACCACAGGCTGGACGCAGGAAGCTGACTGAGTCTGCAGGCGATGCCAGCCAAGCTCTGTGAGCCCACGCAGTAGCTTCTGGACTGTGATGATTCAAACAAAGCATGCCTGCATCAAGTCTGGCCAGAGAGCAGGTGTGGGTCCAGCGCCTGGTGGACATTGGACAAGCCAAGCAGGTGGCTGTTCAGCCACCTGGGAGACTGGATGCCTGGGAACTGCCAGCTGAGCTGCAGGAAGGCTGGCAGCTTCCTGAGGGCACAATCTGCTCCTCAGAGTTCGGTGTTGGATGCTCCAGTCAGGTGGACGAGTGGCTATGCCCTGCATGGTGCCCCCAGCATGCTTGGGCATGCGTGTAGGATGGGCCCCAGCCCCCTGAGGCAGTGGGGAGCACCTGCGATGGCTCCAAGTGGAGAAACTCAGTCATGGAGCCAAAAAGTGAGCCCCCCAGCATCCCAGTGTCCCATGCAAGTGCCCAGGCTGGGATGGAGCCCAGCCACTGGGCCAGGAAGTCACTGTTGGGACCCCTGGTTGGAGTCAAGTCTGCCGTGAGCAGAATCCCTGGCTTCCAGTAGATGAGCTCTCCAGATGGTGTGTGACCCCATGGCCCATTCTGTGGCTGCTGGAACACCCTGTGTGGCTTCCAGTGGCACACACAGGTCAGCTATCAGTTCAAAAGTCAGAGACTAGTATGCAGGCCCGGACACGTGTGGAGGGCTGCAAACTCCTGGAGGCTCCAGCACAACGTCCTCCTGCATGCCTTTGCCAGGACCCACTTCCCATGGCCGGTGGTCCCTGTCCTCCGTGGGTGAAGCCAGCAGGTGCAGGTGCCTGCTGATTCCTGCTGATACCCACCTCTTCTCCTTCCTGTGGGCTCCGTGGGGTTATCCAGGCACCTCCTGGAGCGGGCTCCCGGGCTCATCTGGAGGACAGAGGCTGGACACACTCACTCCAACAGCAGCCCAAGTGCCCCAGGTGTGTGGGATGCCTGTAGTCCCCAGGGCTGGGGCCCAGGAAGTGATGTTTGTGCTGTGGGAAGGCATTGTCCCCCCCTACAAGTGACTGCCAGTGACTGGAATGCTCCCACCCACAGCTCCAGCCTCTGAGCTCAAACAGGGCTCTGGTGCTTCGTCTTCTGATGGTTCTCTAGCCCTGCAGCCCCCCATGGGGCTTCCCTTCCTCCCTCAGGAGGTCCAGGGCCAAGGGCATCTGAGAACTGCCCCGAGGGCTTTGTCCAGTTGGAGGCAGCAGGAAGTACCTCTCCCTGGCAGTGTGGGATTCTGAGGCCTCACTTCTCATGCCCTCATGGTGTGCTGCAGCAGGACCCAGAAAAGTCCAGAGAAACCCTGAGGGGACAGAGAAGCAAAGGAGATGGACGGCTGCTGGCCTGGCCCCTCCCAGCGCATATCCTCTTCTCTGCCCCCAACCAGAGGGTGCTGCATTCATTCACGTGTCAGTCACTCACTCGTGCATGTGCCCCACACACTGAGAGCCTGAGCTTGCTGTGCGTGTTGCCGGGTGAGAAGCATAGCCTGTGGGAGACGGGCAGGCAGGGGCTGGGAGGGCAACATTTGGGTCCATGCCCTCCCTGCCTCCCCTGCTGAGCCCAGGGGCACTCAGGTCAGGCCTCCCACATGGGTGGCAGGGCCCCAGCTGCTGCTGGTAGACAGCTGGACTCAGGAGCCAAACCTAGACTCACACCAGGCACTCCTCCACAGCATGTTGGTATCCCTGCTGGCAATCCCTGCCCCTTCTAGTAAATATTTGCTCAAAGTGAATGGCAAGGGAGACATGTGGCCACTACCGGGTGGGGTATCTTGTCCCAAAATGTGAGGCCTAGAGGAAGGCGAGCCCAGTCATGTGGGATGAGTAGCAGGTGCCAGGTGCATGGGTACTGTCAGGCCTGAAGTGGGCAGGGTGGAAGCGTTGATGTGCCAGGCTTTGGCTGCTTCCTCTTCCAGCAGGTCCTGGGCAGGCAGCGTCTTCCACCCCAAACATTGAGGGGATATGTGAGGATCTGCCTGCTCCGCAAGTGCTTTGCTGAGCTTCTGGCAAGTTCTGGCTTTAGGGTTATCGGCTCATGGCAGGGTGGCAGCCTCCAAGAACTGGTTGCACAGAGAATGGAAAGGAAGGCAGTTCTGCCCTTTGCAGCAGCGTGGCTGAACCGGAGGGACATTGTGCAGCATTTAATAAGCAAAAGGACAAATGCTGAGAAGTCGCTTTTACAAAGAACCCAAAATAGACACATTCAGAGAAGCAGGGAACAGCAAGGTGGCTGCCAGGCAGGGGAAGGAACAGAGCCCGTGTCCAATGGGGAGTGAGCTTCTGTGTGGGAGATAAGTCAGCTCCAGCTGATGGCCAGCACACACCTGTTGGCCGCAGGGCCACTGTGCGCATTCTAGAAGGAGTGGATCTGCTGTGACATGAAGTGCACACAGGCACACCACACCCAAGAATAGTCTGGAGGCTGGACGGGTTTGGTGCCGAGGGTACAGAGTCATCATGTCAGCTCCCTGCTAATCAGTACCCTGGTGGGCAGGTGTTGTCTCAAGTACCTGGGTCTGTGTCACTCACCTGGGTGACCCAGAAGTTCCCAGCACAAGTGATCGGCTTCAGGCTGCATGGGCCGGCCCCACAGTCACCCTTCATACCACTGAGTTGGGGCTGGGGAGATCAGCAGGTCAGCCTCCCTGTCCTAAAGCCATAGCCTGCTGGCTCAGGCTCTGCACTGAGTGTGGCCAGCACCCTGGGTGTGTTCCAGCCTGGGCACCTGCCCAGGGTCCAGTTAGCAAGATGGCAGGGCCTGCCATCCCCACACCAGGGACCCACTCTGGTGCAGCCACAGCTGAAGACCCCGAGACACTAGAATTTTTCCTCTCCCAGTGCTGGACCCAAGAATCCATGGTTGGTTCTGGGGCCATATGGGCCGAGGCTCCCTGGGAAGGCCCTAGGGAACACTTTGGTCATGGCTCAGAACCCTGCCACCACATACCTCTTCTCACCCAGGCCTCTCTGAGCACAGTCCTGCTGGATTTAAGACTCACCCAGAAAATCCAGGAGGAGCCTGTGAAAACCAGCACCTGCAAGAGCCTTCCGCAAAGAGGCCCAGGAGGCATCCACTCAGAGGTGCTGCAGAGGTCGGCGTTCAACACATCACACTGGGGAGCAAAGAGTGGCCCTCAGGTGGGGAAGGGGAGGAGCAGAGGGGGAGACAGGAAGGAGGAGCCCAGTGGGCTGCAGGTGCCTGGCAGGGGACAAAGCAGACACTTGCCTGCCTCTCAGACATGGAATGGCCTCTGCACGGGCTGGGCATCCTGGCTGTGTTCAGACCAGGGCAGAATCACCTTGCCTTGCACGTAATGCATTAAAAGCTTCTATGAGGAAGCAACTGGGCTACAGCCAGGGCTGTCCAGGGATCCACGGGCCCTTTCTTGGGGCCAGGCTGGAGATTGTGGGAGGGCAGAGCTGTTAGTGCAAACACGGTTCAGGGTACAGCCAGCATGGACAGATGTCTCTGCTGGTCTTCTCTGGCACAGGGGCTTAGGTAGGCCCCTGGGGTGCTCTGAGGGCTTGTGGATGCAGTTCAGGTAGCTCCAGGCCGAGGTGCTGGGCAGCGCTGGCAGTCCTCCAGTGGCTGCGTCTGCTGTGTCTGCTTTGGCTGTGTCCTAGCTCTCACAGGATTTAGTGTTGGTGACAAATGAGGGCTGGTGGAAGGAAGGGAGGGAGGTGTTTTCTTTGCAGCAGGAGCTGACACTTCCAGCTGCTCCCGTTTGAAAGCTGCTTGGCTGTGGTGGCCCCAAGGCAGCCTGAGCTGGACTCCTGGCGGCTGGCATGATTGCCCTTGGCTGGGCACACGTGTGTTGCCAGCTTCCTCTCGGACAGATGTCGCTGGGTTGCTCTTTTGCAGCAAGGAGCCTGCCGTGGACGCTGGGCGTCAAAGCTGTGCCCTGGAGCCCACGCACTGGGCTCCCACCAGCTCCCTGCTGCCTCCCCTCCCCATGCTCTTCTGTCCGCTCTTCACCAGTCAGTTGGCTACACCTTTGGCTCTCAGGGCCCAGAGGTATCACAGCCCTGCCCCAGCATGTTGGCTTGATGGCCTGGGAGAGCAATGAGGGTCAGGAGTCCACACTGGACCTGCCACCGACTGGATGAGGGCCTCATCTCACTGGCTCCTCCAGGACCAAGGCCAAGGTGGTGATGGCTGAGTCATTTCAGGGAGGGGTAGGGTGGGGAGCTCCTGTAAAGCTCATGGTCCCTGCACATGCTGGCCAGCACAGACTGAGCCACCTCCCTCTGCACAGTGGGTAGACTCAGGAATCAGCTGTCCAGTCCCTACCCTCTGTGCACCTTAGCCAAATATCCCAAGGAGGTCTCCTAGACCCCAGCCCGCTGTGCCTGGTGGAGGGGGGTGGGGGGAGGTGGCAGCCTCTGCCCAACAGTGCAGGCTGAGTCTGCCTGTGAACAAACTCCATTAGGGGTTCTGCTGTGGATGGTCCAGGCACCTGGACATGGCTTACCGCGCTCCTACTGTGTGCAGGGTAGGCGAGACCTGGGGAAACCAGCAAAATTTGCCTTCAGTGTCTTCCTGAAGCTTTCAGAAGATGCTAACCAAGCCTGGACAGACAAGGAGGACAAAGACACAGCAAGTCCCAGGCGAGCTGGCGGGGACAGGGCTGTTCACCAGCAGTGAGCACAGGAGTTAGTGTTCCAGCCTAAAGGCGGGCCTTGGACGTGGTGTCCATCTGATTACACCTCTCCCTCCAACAAATGAAACCCCTAGCACAAAATTCCAGACTGCATGCAGCCCTGGGGATGCCAGGTTGAAAAGCACCAGAAGGTTCTGGAAGTTTCCTTTCTGACAGATGTTCCCAACTCTTGGCAGAGGGCACCTTAACCTTGCTAAGGGGTCCTCAAAGGGTGGTCAATTTTTTAAATCTTCTTTTTTAATTACCCAGGTTGTGAGCAATCAGGAGCTCTAGAACGTTCTGATGACTTAGAAGACTTTGATTAATTGGACGTGTTTAACCGGTCTGCGTCCGAGCTGCTCCATAGATAGTGGGGCTCAGAAGAGAATCTAACTGGACTAATTTTGTTCTCCGAGAGCCGGGGAAGCAGAAGTCATTCTTTATCAGTGCAGCGATGAAAGCGAACGTGTTCTCGGCACAGGGACCCTGATGAACCTTGCTGAGGAGGGCAGCCAGCTCACAGGGGCAGAGCTGGTGAGCACGCATTGGGGCTGGGGCTCTGGGCTGATTAGTGGTCGTTGGGATGGGCAGGAACAGGAACTGTGCTTGTAGCTAAAAAGACTAATTGGACTCATCTGCATCCAACATCCTGGCCGAATTAGGACATAGGGGGAAGAGTATACAAGGAGAGGTGAAGGAGCAATCACTGACTGCACTCCAGAACAAGGAAGAGGGAAGGAGAGAGAGAGAGAAGGGAAACAATGTCTCCTGCCATGGTGGCAGGAGAGGACTGCAGAGAAGGGTCAGGGGTGAGATGAAGGAGGATAGGGGAATGGCAGGGTGAGGAGCACGGGGAGCATGCACACTGGGAGAGAGGAGCAGAGGATGGGAGGGCGACGTGAGCCACTGGTGGACGGAGGGGACTGTCAGTGCTGTGGGGGATTGGGGGAGGGACGGCGAGGGATTGGTGGGTGGGCTTGTCAGGTATGGTGCCATGATGTTACAGCAGATTCGGGTGGAGAAGGCGAGTTTATGAGGTTAGAGTGGAATAGGAGACAGCAAAAGTAGAACCCCAAGGTGGCGCGAATCTTAGGGAAGCCGACCTAGGGGAAACAGATATTTAAAATCCAAAGAGGCAGGTGCCTTCAGGACACCTGTTAGATCTCTCCTCACACTACACTCTTTGCATTGGTGTATGGGTCTGTTTCCCGAGTGCAGCCTCGGGCCCGCCACACCCAGGGTGCTTGAGGCGTCATTCTCATGGCCAGTGGCCACCCTTGCCCACCTGTCCCCTCAAAGACCGCTAGGGCCCTGCCGGGTCACCCCTTTGCAGTATCCCTGTCCTGCTGCAGCGCCTCTTGGTCCCAGCATCATCAGCATCATCTCTCCGTGTGGGACGGTGTTTGTTCTGTCATCCAGCAAGGGAGCCTTGGGTCTCGTGCTGAAGGCCCCAGAGTCAGCCTCTTTGCCGGGGTCTGGGGGCCTTGGGAGCCCCCCTCCCCCTATGCCCTGCCTTCTCCCCACTTTCTCACTCTGTTAAGGAGAGCTTCTCTCTCCCTTTCTTCCCTTCTTCTTCTCCCTTCCTCCCCCCCACACCTTGTTAATGGCTGTCAGGACCCAGCAGGTGGGTGCTGCCCCCACTACCCCCACCCAGCCCATTGAAGAACCTGGATGTTTTTTGCCTTTTGTGATTCTGCCTTAGTGGCTTGGCTGGGGGCTGTGTGAACTCCAGGCCTGATAGTCTACCTGACACCCGGCAGGACACCTGGCAGGTCACGTAGGCAGACCACTCCTCAGGAAGGAAGTACCTGGTGTTTGATAAGATTCACCGCCCTATAGCGCATCAATTTGTACTTTTTAAAACTGTATCACATAATACAATGTAATCAATGAATAAAAAAAAAAAAAAAAGAAAGTTGCTTGTTTCAAACCCACCAATGGAAGCCTGCTAAATCATGACTGTATAATTAATAGCCTTAAATGTATAAGAACTGGGAGGCTTGGGCTCTCGTGCTCTCTCTCTCTCTGGCTCCTGTGCTTTTTGCCTTCCCTGCAGCTGCCTCTCCCCCGCCCAGCTATGCTGGGCGGCGGGGAGGTGGCTGGTAGACCTAGGTTAACCTAAATAAACCATCTTTATGCCTTAGCTCCGACTTCAGACTTGATGATTATCTGGGGATTTCAAAATCCGGCACAACACCATGACATGGACTCCTGTGTGGCACAGACAATGACAGAGCAAGCTGGAGCCGCTTCTGGGCCAAGTTCCGCTCCCTG
This sequence comes from Ochotona princeps, assembly GCF_030435755.1. Classification (NCBI taxonomy): domain Eukaryota; kingdom Metazoa; phylum Chordata; class Mammalia; order Lagomorpha; family Ochotonidae; genus Ochotona; species Ochotona princeps. Next base: position 361,924 of record NW_026696453.1, read on the forward strand.
AGGACTCACTGGAAACCTGGCTCCTCATGAAGCAATTTGCTCATAGGCTTATTTGAGATTAAAAAGGCAATTATTTTGCAAATGCCTGTAGCTGCCTTCCCTGGCTGTGGGCTGAGCCTGAGATGGCGCTGCTGGAGCCTCAAGAATCCTGGGCAGAGTGGAAGGCACACCCTGCTCCAGGGAAGGAGCCTGCCAGCATGGGCCTGGACCGGCTTGTCCTTGTGGGTGGATGCCCGCTCCAAGCTTTCTCCCTACCCCCAGGAACCTGTCATTTGTGTACTCATCAATGTTGTTCCTTAGGACAATTTGCAAATCAGTCATCCTCATGCTCTCCTGCCTGGAAGTTCAGCTTTCCTTGTGTTGTGGGAAATTCCACGTGAAACACACTAGCAACCTCGTTACCTGTCTCAATGAAAGCAGGTTCTTCGTGTGGATAGTTCCAGCACGGAAGCAAGAGTTACTCAGGAAAAAGGACGCCCGTGGTACTGACAGGACGGGGCTCCAAGGGAGGAGAAGATCCCAGTAAATGGTGGAAGTGGTTCATGCACCATCTTGGGGAGTCACTCAAACTGGGGTGGGAGAAAGGACAGAGAAAATGCCTCCTTTACAAAGGACAGCAATGCAGCACCTTGTCCAGAACTAAATGACCTTGGAAGGGTGGCTTCCTTGTCCTGTCTGGAGGGTGCTGAGAGAGGGATTGATGTGGTGATTTTATTCTTTGGTTCCCCTTCAAAGAGAGGGGGTGCTCTTAAAAGAGTAAGAAATGGGAGGAGCAGAACTTTAAATTTTAAAAGGTAACTTCCCCAGGGACCAGAGACCCTAACTGCCTACTGTTGTTGTGGAGTAGGCGGGTAGTTCAGGGTCACCAGCTTGGAAGCCACTCCCCCACCCCACCCTGCCCCACCCACTTTCTGGTCCCTACTGCCCACCTGTGCCGGAGTCCAGCTCCAGCCTGGGTTTCGGAACTCGGGAAGGGTGCGTGGATGAGTCGCAGAAAGAAAGAGACGGACCACTAGGATTCCATGATGATAGTGGACTATGCAATAAAGCCGTCCACTTTATTTATACAGAATCAGTCAAACTCTGGCTCAGACTTTTTACGTTATGATTAAATGGGTGTTGCTAAAGATAATTCTGCCATTTGTCTCACCTAAGGCAAGCTCATACCTCTTGAATCAACTAAGGGAGGAAATGTAACACAGGAGGCAAGATCCAAAGATCAAAGAAAGAAGGAAAGAATGGGCTTCCCCTATACCTGGGAAGTTAGCACCCTTGATTAGCATATCATCAACGGGAGAGGAAAGGCTGTAAACAAGTTCCCACCACCTGGGGACGGAACACCTTTGATTAACATAGCAATGGTGGTAGCTGTAGCAGCAGTAGATAAAAACCTTTATGCTAAAGGCGAATATCAGTAACATCAACTTCCAAGCTCGCACAGATACCATACATCAACTGTTAACTCCGCAGGGGCAGACAGTGCCTAGGCAGATTACTGAAAACTCAGTGGGGAAGTCCGGCAATGGAAAGCAGGCTGCATTCAGGTGATCAAAGCAACATCCTGCCAAAGCCTTGCTCGGCGGGGAGTTCCTCCGCGGCCTTGCCTGCAATGCAAGCAATGCTCCTCACACCCTCCTGTTTTCCACATCCTTCACACGGACCCGGCACACCTGGGATGCTTACCTGTCATCACCTGGAACCTGGGAGGGGTTACACCACAACCTGCTGTGTTGTGGTGTAACCACTCCCCTCACATGCCCCTATAAAGGCCCATGACAGGGAGGGGCTCGCTCTCTTGGTCACGTACTTCTGGCACTCCTACTCTTGGCCTCCGCAGGACCTGCTTGCTCTCTGGCTTCCGGTGGACAGAACCCGAGGACAGGAGGACGGGCAGCCCTGAGCATGGCCCCGTGTCTGTATTCCTCACCCTCTGTGCAGGGCTTGGCCGGGACAGTGCAGATAGCAATGCTAAGATGTTAAACCGCGGGGGTTTAACAGGTATGGGCCCCAGGAGTCGCCGCCCGAAAGCTCCCAATAACCAGGTCAGAGGCTGCAAAAGCAAGAGGGATTTTATTGACGTTCGCGAACGGGCTCCCACTCCGCAAGGAGAAGAAGCCCCGATGTCCAGGGGTACAGGCATTTTATACTGCGAGCTCAGCACACTTGCTGGGTTTGGTACAAATTTTATGACCTTAGTCTGGCACCAGCTCAGGGCCCTCCAGCCTCATTTCCTCGGACTAAGGAATTTACTTATCAGGAGATAGAAACTTAGGCCCTCTTCCCATTGTCAGGCCCAGCATGGCCATTCCCCTACCTTTAATCTGATCTAGCCAAGCAAGATACAGAAGCAGAAAAAGCATTAACCCTTACTTTTCTCTTTCAAAGATATTTGTATTTCTAATGTGTGTGCTGTCGGGAGTTCCAGGAGAGGGGAGACCTGGAAGTGATGGAATGTGGGCAGAGAAGCCAGGGAATGTGGGTGTCTGCAGCTTTGTGAGTGTGGCCAGGTTGTTTGTTTATGTCTCTCAGGATAACATATTGCTGGGGAAGCTGGGACATAAGATTTTAGATAAACAGATGGACTTCTGGGTAATGACCATTTGTTCCTCTTGCGGATTTTGATTTAGACTGGATTGCTATATGGATTTGTGGTTTGCTAATTTCAAGTGGACCCTGTTATCAACAAGATTGCTTAATAAAATCTCCTGAATGAACTTTAGACTTGTTTGGCATGATCTCGCTTGTAAACCACAAAACTGGATCCCTCCGGCAGCATGTCACTCCCTCACCAGCCAGGTCATTCCTCCTGGGTACTTGCTGCCAGCATGCCCCCAGCCAAGTTACCCCTCCTGGACCCCTCCGCCAGCATGCCACCCTTCCTGGCTAGATGAATCCTCGTGGGTCACTGCCTTCACATTCAGACCTCCTCTGGTTTCCCCATCAGACCAGGACCAGCAGGATAATGACAACAACCGAGCCAACAATAACAGTACAGAAGCCATTCCTCAATGACAACTGAGATGAACACAGGGCTCTCTTCTTGGCCTGAGGCTGTGCCAGTGGTTCAGACAGACAGACTTGCTGTCCTCTACTGATGGAAGTACAGGTGGTGTGGCTGCCAGAGTACAGCCCTTACTGTGTACTGCGTGCAAGGCTCGCAAGTCCCTTGTGAGGTGGAACTGCTAGTATCAAAGTCAACAAAGGGCCAGGCCGGACATGAACTAATGGTTAAGTGAATACCCCTACTGTGCAGTGACCTTTCATCTCCCCATGGTTCCCGTGGCTCCGTGGGGCATGGGAGCTATGTGTCTGTCCTGGAACAAGCAGCAGCCTTCCTTGGGTCAGTACCCAGGGCCCCGTTGGAGGCATAAAGATGGATGCCAGTGGGGATGCCCTGGAAGAAGCAGAAACAGCTGACTCTGGGCTGCACCTGGGATTCCCGCTGTGCAAGCGCTTTCCAGGTCTCCCCTGGAGGAGCTTCTGCAGACATTTGGGCTGCTAACCCCGACAAAAACCTGCGGAAAGCATCTCGTTAATGTGCTCCTCCCCGGCAGAATGCTCCAGTCATCACTGGTCACGCAGCAGAAAAGTTGGGCTGGCTTTTCTAGCAAGTGCTGAGACCCACAGGTCTGCTTCTCCCGGGCTTTCTCTCTCTCTCTCTCTCTCTCTGCTGTCTCCCACAATCTATGGACATACATCAGCATTCTTCCAGCTACAAAAAAGAAAAGCATCTTATTCTAACTGTCTCCAAAGGCAGGAAGCTGGGCATTGAATTACCTAGCCTAAGTAATTGCCTGTGGTCATTGTGATGGAAAATGGCAGGAGTTTTGATGTGTCACAGGGTGTTGGAATGGCAAGTGTTTAGCCATGATAATGTTGTGGGGATAATTTCATTAATGGAAGTGAGAACGGAGGCCAGAGCCAATGAACAGCGATGGTGTATAAATACCTTGTCTGCGTGTGACCGGGAGGCATGAGTCTGCATCTGTTGTGAATGCCCACGCGTTGAATGGCACAGTGCCACTCAGAAGCGATTGTGATGATCACGGCGGAGAAATCTGTAAGAGAAAGAAAGGAAGCAGCAACAAGGGTGTTTCAAGCGTGGATGCAAAAAGCTGCCGTTTGTTTTGGGGTCACACAGGATGCAAAAGGCACCCAGGACTTGGCGGAGGAACGCATCCAGCCCACGGAGCAGAGGGGCATGGACCCTCCCTTGGAGGAAGCTCCCGAGGGGCGTAGGCCCCCCAGGACCTGCTCTGCCCCTGGACAGGCTCCTGTGGCTGCCAACCCAGCAGAGCCCAGTGCTTGCACGAGCTCTGTCCTGGCCATGCCCCCTCCCCTAGTGCTGACCTGCCAAGCCTGATCCCTCAGCTGGACCAGCCAGAGCCCCTTTGGGGTCCTGTCACTCCAGACAAGGACCATCTGTGTCCAGCCAGCCTTGTTCCCTTCCCTCTTGACCTGAAGTTGGCCCTTCTGCTCCTGTCACTGGCCCAGGCTCTGCCCTGTGACTACAAGTGTGAGGAGGCAGAGGGATAGTGTTGTGGGGTGCGGGCGAGATCACGCCAGACAAGTCTAGGGTGTATTATCGAGTCTTTATTAACCAGGCTTGGTGATAACAGGGCCCACTAGGAATGAGCAAATGATAAGAATATATGGCAATCCAGTCTGAATCAAAGAGGCACCCCACTGGTGAGGCCTGGAGAGGGGTCGGGGCCAGCAGGTGGAGGGCAGTGAGTGGGCACAGGTGAGACAGCGGGCGGGGCTGTCCTGAGTTAGGGCACAGCCTGTGGGGGCACGGGAGTCCCTAGACTGTCCTTCCCCTCGAGGTCTCTTCTGTCCCTTGGGCGGCTCACCCTCTGAGGTGACCGCCTTGTGAGAAGGGCTTCATGTGGCCAGCGCTGCAGACTCCACCAACTCCCGTTCCTCCCCTTTCACCCCTGTGCTTGAACCCAGGGCCACAGTGCAGCTTTGCTCCATGTCGAACACCCTCAGGCTACCAGACCACTGGTTCCTGGCAACAGCATTCAACCTGTGCACTGGTGCCTCCCACACCATCATACAGGGCTGACCTTCCTGGAGCCTCACTCTTTTTGTGGGTTTGGGAAATGATAGAGATTGCATGGGGGAGTCTCATACCAACTCACCCTGCGCTCCTGGCAGCAGCCTTCTGAGGACCCCAAAGAAGACCCCCCGCCCCCCGCCTGACCAGAAGCAGGGGAACCTGAGGAGAGGCTGCGCTGAAGGTGGGGTGTGTGGTCGGAGCCACCCCAAATGACAAGACCTTTGCCCCTTGCCCCTGAGACCCACCTGAAGGTACAGGGACTGGGTGGGGGAGAATGAGCCGTGTGCAAGCAGGGAGCAGGCAGGTCTGCGGCCACCTGGGAAGGAGGCGGGTGGAGATGCTCTGGCCTGGAAGACGGGGGAGTACAGAGGGCTGCTCTGCGAGGTGGATGCTGCAGGGTGTTGTGTGAAATGCAGAGATGGGAAAAAAATGCAGAAAACACCACGGAGGAGGAGGATGGAGATGAGGCCCTGCAGAGGAGAGCATCAGGCATGTCCGGGTTCTGGGGGCCCTGCTCGGCATCTGGGGGGCCTGGAAAGCCTGGCTCCCGCCCCCTGAACCAGCAGCACGCTTGCAGAAGCCACAGCTTCCATGACTTGGGTTGTAACCAAGCCTGCCTGGGATGGCTGTGGGCCCGGTGGGGTGGGGGGCTCACAGCAGAGCATGCTCAGGGCCTGGGCGGTGGGCCCAGTGTGGGGGGCTAACGGCAGGGCACTCTCAGGGCCTGGGAGGTGGCCCGGTGGGAGGAGTCTCACAGCAGAGCATGCTCAGGGCCTGGGAGGTGGGCCCGGTGGGGTAAGGGGCTCATGGCAGCGCACTCTCAGTGTCCACACAATGGAGGTGGGGCTCACATTTGGATGTCAGCCTGACAACAGCATCTCTGGCTAAAATAGAAGAGCTTTGGACAGCAGGGACCTCGGACAGCTGAGCTCCCCTCTCAGACCCTGTTTGCAGAGGAGAAGGACATCTTCAGGGCCATTGAGGCTGTGCGGGCGGGTGCTGTTCACAGTGACCTTGGCAGGTGGATGGTCTGTCTGCAGTGTTCAGAGCCTCCTGAATGAGGAATGATTGAGTCAGATGGGGACTAGAGGAGAGGAGGCCTCAAGCTGACCGAACAACAGCAGTGACAACGCTGATGCTGGAAGCCCAGGACAAGGGCAGGGGCAGTGCTGTTGAGGGTGGCGGAGGCCCTCCCTGCAGGGGGCAGTGCTCTGGGTTTTCATGGTGCTTCTGCTCAGAGCGGTGCTCCCTCAGGTTGTTTTAAGCAGCCCAGGGTATTTGGACGGGACAGCTGTGTCAGCGCCCCTCCCAGGGCAGACCATGCTGCTAGCCCCTGAGGACAATGCACTCTGCAGTGTGAGTGTCCTTCCCCCAGCAGACGTAGGAATTGGGCTGCCCTAATGAGTTGCCTTGGCTGAGAAGGTGTAGATCTGATGGTGTACCATTCTTGAGCCCTGGAGGGGCCTTCGTGTGTGCATTGGAGTCCTTGTCTCTACCAGGGGAACACACAGTGTTAGCTGGGGGGGACATGTGAGGTACCCCATCAGGCAGCCCAGTCCGGAGAAAGAGCTGCCAGCCAACCTTCAGGTGATCACACATGTGGATATAGTCCAGGCAAAACCAGAAGAGGCACTCAGCTGAGCCTAGCTGGCTTGCTGGCCTGCAGAATGGAGAGTTAGAAAATGGCAAATGGTGTGTCTGGATTTCAGTTCTGGGTTCACAGTGGGTTTTTTTGAACAACCCGTTATTGAAGTATAGTATCCATATCAGGAAATGCACATGAGAATACAAAGGAATGAGTTGTTGGTCACCTGACCATACCCTCAGTCTCACTGTCCCCAACCCCAAACAGAAATGCATAAAAAAAAAACTGTGAAAAGGGGCTGGCATTGTGGTGTAGCATACAAAACTACCACCTGCAATTTCTATATTCCATTTAGTACTGGTTTGTACACCTGCTGGACCACTTTTTTTTTCTGTATGAAGATTTATTTATTTTTACTGGAAAGTTGGATATACAGAGAGTAGGAGAGACAGAGAGGAAGATCTCCTGTCCGCTGACTCACTCCCCAAGTGGCTGCAACAGCCAGAGGTGAACTGATCCAAAGCCAGGAGCCAGGAGCTTCTTCCGGATCTCCCACATGGGTGCAGGGTCCCAAAGTTTGGGCCATCCTCGACTGCATTCCCAGGCCACAGGCAGGGAGCTGAATGGGAAACGGGGCTGCTGGCATGAGAACCAGCATCCATATGAGATCCTATTGCATGCAAGGCATGGACTTCAGCCACTAGGCTACCATGCTGGGCCCCTCTTGCTGCTGTCCCAGGAACCATTAGTAGTAGCATTAGTAGGGAGCAGCATTGGAAGTGGAGCAGCCAGGACTTGAACCGGTGCCTCTATGGGATGTTAGCTGTACCATGCAGCCCGTCTTTGTAGACGCATGGACCATCTTTATAATTAATGTAAACTCTACCTACAGGGCTACCTCACTGTCTCTGAGAGACAGACAGCAGAAGAGACACAGATTCACAAGGCAAGGCACTCTCTCTGAGAGACAGACAGATAGAGTTAGAGACAGAGAGAGAGCCAGCCTTGCCTTGTTAGCGAGAGAGAGTTAGAGAGCTAGCCAGGTTGGCTCTCTGGCTCTATCTCTGGCAAGGCAAGGCTGGCTCTCTAACTCTCTCTCTGGCAAGACAAGGCTGCCTCTCTGCCTTTCTCTTTGTCTGTCTATCAGAGAGCCAGCCTTGCCTTGCCAATCTGTGTCTCTCTTGCTGTCTGTCTTTCTGGCTGACAAGGCAAAGCTGGCTCTCTGTCTTTCTTTCTCTCTCTCTCTGGCAAGGCAATTCTGGCACTTTGTCTCTATCTCTGGCAAGGCAAGGCTGGCTCTCTGTCTCTCTGTCTCTCTCTGTTTGTCTCTCTCTCAGAGAGCCAGCCTTGCGTTTCCAATCTGTGTCTGCCTCGCTGTCTGTCGTTTATTCTGGCAAAGCAATGCTGGCTCTCTGGCTCTTCTCTGCTTTCTGCCTCTCAGAGAGCCAGCCTTGCCTTGCAAATCTGTGTCTCTCTCACTGTCCTTCTGTCTGGAAAGGCAAGGCTGGCTCTCTGGCTCTATCTCTAGCAAGGCAAGGTTGACTCTCTGACTCTCACTCTGTCTGTCTCTCACTCTAAGGCAAGCCAATATTGGCTCTCTGTCTCTTCTCTCTCTGTCTGCCTGTCTTTCAGAGAGCCAGCTTTGCCTTGCGAAGCTCTGACTCTCTCGCTATCAGTCTGTCTGGCTGGCAAGGCAAGACTGTCTCTCTGTCTGTCTCCCTGGCAAGGCAAGGCTGGCTCTCTGTCTCTCTCTCTGGCCAACTATGGCTGGCTCCCTGTCTCTCACTCTGTGTCTGTCTCTCACTCTAAGGCAAGGCAAGGCTACCTCTTTGACTCTCACTCTGTCTGTCTTTCTCTCAGAGAGCCAGCCTTGCCTTGACAATTTGTGTCTCTCTCACTGTCTCTCTGTCTCTCAGGCAAGGCAAGGCTTGCTCTCTGTCTCTTTTTTTTTTCTCTCTGTCTGTTTGTCTAATCGAGAGCCCACATTGCCTTGAAAATCTGTGTCTCTCTTACTGTCTGTCTCTCTCTTTCTGGCAAGGGAAGGCGGGCTCTCTGTCTCTCACTCTGTCTGTCTCTCTGTCTCTAAGGCAAAGCAAGGCTGGCTCTCTGTCTCTTTTTTTTTCTCTCTGTCTGTTTGTCTATCCGAGAGCCCACATTGACTTGAAAATCTGTGTCTCTCTTACTGTCTGTCTCTCTCTTTCTGGAAAGGGAAATCGGGCTCTCTGTCTCTCTCTCTGGCAAGGCAAGGCTGACTCTCTGACTCTCACTCTGTCTGTCTCTCTGTCTCTAAGGCAAGACAACGCTGGCTCTCTGTCTCTTTTTTCTCTCTGTCTGTTTGTCTATCAGAGGGCCAGCTTTGCCTTGCCAATCTGTGTCTCTCTCGCTGGCATGGCAAGGCTGGCTCTCTGTCTGTCTCTCTGGCTTGGCAAGGCTTTCTCTCTGTCTATCTCTCACTCATGGCATGCTGTCTCTAAGACTCTCAATCTGTCTGCTGTCTCTCTATCTCTCTAAGGCAGGGCAAGGCTGCCTCTCTGACTCTCTCTCTGTCTTTCTGTCTGCCTCTCAGAGAGCCAGCCTTGCCTTGACAATCTGTGTGTCTGTTGCTGTCTGTCGCTCTTTCTCTAGCAAGGCAAGGCTGACTCTCTGTCTTTATATCTGGCAAGGCAAGGCAGGCTCTCTGACTCTGACTCTGACTCTGACTCTGACTGTCTCTAAGGCAAGGCCAGGCTGGCTCATCTCTCTCTCTCTCTCTCTCTCTCTCTCTCTCTCTCTCTCTCTCTCTATGTCTCTCTCTGTCTATCAGAGAGCCAGCCTTGCCTTGCCAAACTGTGTCCTTCTCACTGTCTGCCTGTCTCTTGGGCAAGGCAAGGCTGGCTCTCTGTCTCTACATCTGGCAAGGCAAGGCTGCCTCTCTGTGTCTCTCTATCTCGCTGTCTTTCAGTAAATTAGAGAGGCAGCCTTGCTTTGCCATTCTGTTTCTCTTGCTGGCTGTCCTTCTACCTTGCGAGGCAAGGTTGGCTCTCTGCTTGCATCTCTGGCAAGGCAAGGCTGGCTCTCTAACTCTCTCTCGCTAACAAGGCAAGGCTGGCTCTCTCTCTGTCTCTAACTCTATCTGTCTGTCTCTCAGAGAGAGAGCCTTGTCCTGCCAATCTCTGTCTCTCCCACTGTCTGTCTCTCTGGAAAGACAAGGTTAGCTCACTGTCTGTCTGTCTGTCTGTCTCTCAAGAGCCAGCCTTGCCTTGCCAATCTGTGTCTTTCTTGCTGTCCTTTTGTCTCTGGCAAGGCAAGGCTGGCACTCTGGCTCTATCTCTGTCAAAGCAAGGCTGGCACTCTGTCTCTCTCTCTCGCTGTGTCTGTCTGTCTCTCAGAGAGCCAGCCTTGCCATGTCAATCTGTGTCTCTCTTGCTGTGTGTCTTTCTGGGTGGCAAGGCAAAGCTGGATCTCTGTCTTTCTCTGTCTCTCTGGCAAGGCAATTCTGGCACTTTGTCTCTATCTCTGGCAAGGCAAGTCTGGCTCTCTGTCTCTCTCTCTCTCTCTGTTAGTCTGTCTCTCAGAGAGCCAGCTTTGCCTGCCAATCTGTGTCTCTCTCTTTTTCTCTGTCTGTCTGGCAAGGCAAGGCTGTCTCTGTGGCTCTCTGTTTGTCTCTCTCTCAGAGAGCCAGCCTTGCGCTTCCAATCTGTGTCTGCCTCGCTGTCTGTCTTTCTCTCTGGCAAGGCAAGGCTGACTCTCTGGCTCTTCTCTGCTTTCTGTCTCTCAGAGAGCCAGCCTTGCCTTGCCAATCTGTGTCTCTCTCGCTGTCCTTCTGTCTGGAAAGGCAAGGCTGGCTCTCTGGCTCTATCTCTCGCAAGGCAAGGCTGACTCTCTGACTCTCACTCTGTCTGTCTCTCACTAAGGCAAGGCAATGCTGGCTCTCTGTCTAACTCTCTCTCGGTCTGTCTGTCCCTCAGAGAGACAGCCTTGCCTTGACAATTTGTGTATTTCTCGCTGTCATTCTCTCTATGCAAGGCAAGGCTGGCTCTCTGTCTGTCTCTCTGGCAAGGCAAGGCTTTCTCTCTGTCTCTCTCTCACACATGGCATGCGGGCTCTAAGACTCTCAATCTGTCTGCTGTCTCTCTCTCTCTTTAAGGCAGGGCAAGGCTGTCTCTCTGACTCTCTCTCTGTCTTTATGTCTCTCAGACAGACAGCCTTGCCCTGACAATCTGTGTGTCTGTTGCTGTCTGTCTCTTTCTCTCTAAGCCAAGGCAAGGCTGGCTGGCTCTCTCTCTCTCTCTCTCTCTCTCTCTCTGTCTCTCTCTGTCTATCAGATAGCCAGCCTTGCCTTGCCAATCTGTGTCTTTCTCACTGTCTGTCTGCCTCTCGGACAAGGCAAGGCTGGCTCTCTGTCTCTACATCTGGCAAGGCAAGGCTGCCTCTCTGTGTCTCTCTATCTCGCTGTCTTTCAGTAAATCAGAAAGGCAGCCTTGCTTTGCCATTCTGTTTCTCTCGCTGGCTGTCCTTCTATCTTGCGTGGCAAGGTTGGCTCTCTGCTTCTATCTCTGGCAAGGCAAGGCTGGCTCTCTAACTCTCTCTCGCTAACAAGGCAAGGCTGGCTCTCTGTCTCTACATCTGGCAAGGCAAGGCTGCCTCCCTGTGTCTCTCTATCTTGCTGTCTTTCAGTAAATCAGAGAGGCAGCCTTGCTTCGCCATTCTGTTTCTCTCGCTGGCTGTCCTTCTATCTTGCGAGGCAAGGTTGGCTTTCTGCTTCTATCTCTGGCAAGGCAAGGCTGGCTCTCTAACTCTCTCTCGCTAACAAGGCAAGGCTGGCTCTCTCTCTGTCTCTAAATCTATCTGTCTGTCTCTCAGAGAGAGAGCCATGCCTTGCCAATCTGTGTCTCTCCTGCTGTCTGTCTCTCTGGCAAGGCAAGGCTAGCTCACTGTCTGTCTGTCTGTCTGTCTGTCTCTCAAGAGCCTGCCTTGCCTTGCCAATCGGTGTCTTTCTTGCTGTCCTTTTGTCTCTGGCAAGGTAAGGCTGGCACTCTGGCTCTATCTCTGTCAAAGCAAGGCTGGCACTCTGTCTCTCTCTCTCGCTGTGTCTGTCTCTCAGAGAGCCAGCCTTGCCTTGCAAATCTGTGTCTCTGTCGCTATCTTTTTCTCACTCTGGTAAGGCAAGGCTTGCTCTCTGACTCTCTCTCTGGCAAGGCAAGGCTGCCTCTCTGCCTCTCTCTTTGTCTGTCTCTGAGAGAGCCAGCCTTGCCTTGCCAATCTGTGTCTCTCTTGCTGTCTGTCTTTCTGGCTGGCAAGGCAAAGCTGGCTCTCTGTCTTTCTTTCTCTCTCTCTCTGCCAAGGCAATTCTGGCACTTTGTCTCTATCTCTGGCAAGGCAAGGCTGGCTCTCTGTCTTTCTATCTCTCTCTCTCTGGCAAGGCAATTCTGGCACTTTGTCTCTCTCCCTGGCAAGGCTAGGCTGACTCTCTGTCTCTCACTCTGTCTCTCACTCTAAGGCAAAGCAATGCTGGCTCTCTGTCTCTCTCTCTTTTTCTGTCTGTCTCTCAGAGAGCCCACATTGACTTGAAAATCTGTGTCTCTCTTACTGTCTGTCTCTCTCTTTCTGGCAAGGGAAGGGGGGGTCTCTCTCTCTCTCTCTGGCAAGGCAAGGCTGACTCTCTGACTCTCACTCTGTCTGTCTCTCTGTCTCTAAAGCAAGACAACGCTGGCTCTCTATCTCTTTTTTCTCTCTGTCTGTTTGTCTATCCGAGGGCCAGCTTTGCCTTGCCAATCTGTGTCTCTCTCTCTGGCAGTATCTCTCTCTGGCTTGGCAAGGCTGGCTCTATGTGTCTCTGTCAAGGGAAGGCTTTCTCTCTGTCTCTCTCACATGGCCTGCTGGCTCTAAGACTCTCAATCTGTCTGCTGTCTCTCTCTCTGTCTAAGGCAGTGCAAGGCTTCCTCTCTGACTCTCTCTCTGTCTTTCTGTCTCTCAGAGAGACAGCTTTGCCTTGACAATCTGTGTGTCTGTTGCTGTCTGTTGCTCTTTCTCTAGCAAGGCAAGGCTGGCTCTCTGTCTCTATATCTGGCAAGGCAAGGCAGGCTCTCTGACTCTGACTCTGTCTGTCTCTCTCTCTCTAAGGCAGAGCAAGGCTGGCTCTCTGTCTCTCTGTCTCTCTCTCTCTCTCTCTCTGTTTCCCTTTCTCTCTCTCTCTCTCTGTCTCTCTCTCTCTCTCTCTCTCTCTGTCTATAAGAGAGCCAGCCATGCCTTGCCAATCTGTTTCTCTCCCGCTGGCTGTCTCTCTGGAAAGACAAGGCTAGCTCACTGTCTGTCTGTCCTTCTGTCTCTCAAGAGCCTACCTTGCCTTGCCAATCTGTGTCTTTCTTGCTGTCCTTTTGTCTCTGGCAAGGCAAGGCTGGCTCTCTGGCTCTATCTCTGTCAAAGCAAGGCTGGCACTCTGTCTCTCTCTCTCGCTGTGTCTGTCTGTCTCTCAGAGAGCTAGCCTTGCCTTGCAAATCTGTGTCTCTGTCGCTATTTTTTTCTCGCTCTGGTAAGGCAAGACTGGCTCTCTGACTCTCTGTCTGCCAAGGCAAGGCTGGCTCTCTGCCTCTCTCTTTGTCTGTCTCTGAGAGAGCCATCCTTGCCTTGCCAATCTGTGTCTCTCTTGCTGTCTGTCTTTCTGGCTGGCAAAGCAAAGCTGGCTCTCTGTCTTTCTTTCTCTCTCTCTCTGGCAAGGCAATTCTGGCACTTTGTCTCTATGTCTGGCAAGGCAAGGCTGCCTCTCTGTCTCTCTCTGTCTCTCTCTGTTCATCTGTCTCTCAGAGAGCCAGCCTTGCTGCCAGTCTGCGTCTCTCTCTTTTTCTCTGTCTGTCTGGCAAGGCAAGGCTGGCTCTGTGGCTCTCTCTCTGTTTGTCTCTCTCTCAGAGAGCCAGCCTTGCGTTTCCAATCTGTGTCTGCCTCGCTGTCTGTCTTTCTCTCTGGCAAGGCAATGTTGGCTCTCTGGCTCTTCTCTGCTTTCTCCCTCTCAGAGAGCCAGCCTTGCCTTGCCAATCTGTGTCTCTCTCGCTGTCCTTCTGTCTGGAAAGGCAAGGCTGGCTCTCTGGCTCTATCTCTCTCTGGCAAGGCTGACTCTCTGACTCTCACTCTGTCTGTCTCTCTCTAAGGCATGGCAAGGCTGGCTCTCTGTCTCTCTCTCTGGCAAGGCAAGGCTGTCTCTCTGTTTCTCCCTCTGACATTGCAAGCCTGGCTCTCTGTCTCTGTCTCTCTGTCTTTCTGTCTCTCAGAGAGACAGCTTTGCCTTTCGAATCTGTGACTCTCTCGCTATCTTTCTCTCTGGCTGTCAAGGAACGACTGTTTCTTTGTCTGTCTCCCTGGAAAGGCAAGGCTGGCTCTCTGTCTCTCTCTCTGGCCAACTATGGCTGGCTCCCTGTCTCTCACTCTGTGTCTCTCACTCTAAGGCAAGACAAGGCTACCTTTCTGACTCTCACTCTGTCTGTCTACCTCTCAGAGAGCCAGCCTTGCCTTGACAATTTGTGTCTCTCTCACTGTCTCTCTGTCTCTCAGGCAAGGCAAGGCTTGCTCTCTGTCTCTCTCTCTGGTAAGGCAAGGCTGGCTATCTGTCTCTCACTCTGTCTGCTATAATTCTCTAAGGCAAATCAAGGCGGGCTCTCTGTCTCTCTCTCTTTTTCTGTCTGTCTCTCAGAGAGCCCACATTGCCTTGAAAATCTGTGTCTCTCTTACTGTCTGTCTCTCTCTCTGGCAAGGCAAGGCTGACTCTCTGACTCTCACTCTGTCTGTCTCTCTGTCTCTAAGGCAAGACAACACTGGCTCTCTGTCTCTTTTTTCTCTCTGTCTGTTTGTCTATCAGAGGGCCAGCTTTGCCTTGACAATCTGTGTCTCTCTCGCTGGCTGTATCTCTCTCTGGCAAGGCAAGGCTGGCTCTCTGTCTGTCTCTCTGGCAAGGAAAGGCTTTCTCTCTGTCTCTCTCACATGGCCTGCTGGCTCTAAGACTCTCAATTTGTCTGATGTCTCTCTCTCTCTCTAAGGCAGGGAAAGGTTGCCTCTGGGACTCTCTCTGTCTTTCTGTCTCTCAGAGAGCCAGCCTTGCCTTGCCAATCTGTGTCTCTCTCGCTGTCCTTCTGTCTGGAAAGGCAAGGCTGGCTCTCTGGCTCTATCTCTCGCAAGGCAAGGCTGACTGTCTGACTCTCACTCTGTCTGTCTCTCACTAAGGCAAGGCAAGGCTGGCTCTCTGTCTAACTCTCTCTCGGTCTGTCTGTCCCTCAGAGAGACAGCCTTGCCTTGACAATTTGTGTATTTCTTGCTATCATTCTCTCTATGCAAGGCAAGGCTGGCTCTCTGTCTGTCTCTCTGGCAAGGCAAGGCTTTCTCTCTGTCTCTCTCTCACACATGGCATGCGGGCTCTAAGACTCTCAATCTGTCTGCTGTCTCTCTCTCTCTTTAAGGCAGGGCAAGGCTGTCTCTCTGACTCTCTCTCTGTCTTTATGTCTCTCAGACAGACAGCCTTGCCCTGACAATCTGTGTGTCTGTTGCTGTCTGTCTCTCTCTCTCTAAGGCAAGGCAAGGCTGGCTCTCTCTCTCTCTCTCTCTCTCTCTCTCTGTCTCTCTCTGTCTATCAGATAGCCAGCCTTGCCTTGCCAATCTGTGTCTTTCTCACAGTCTGTCTGTCTCTCGGACATGGCAAGGCTGGCTCTCTGTCTCTACATCTGGCAAGGCAAGGCTGCCTCTCTGTGTCTCTCTATCTCGCTGTCTTTCAGTAAATCAGAAAGGCAGCCTTGCTTTGCCATTCTGTTTCTCTCGCTGGCTGTCCTTCTATCTTGCGAGGCAAGGTTGGCTCTCTGCTTCTATCTCTGGCAAGGCAAGGCTGGCTCTCTAACTCTCTCTCGCTAACAAGGCAAGGCTGGCTCTCTCTCTGTCTCTAAATCTATCTGTCTGTCTCTCAGAGAGAGAGCCATGCCTTGCCAATCTGTGTCTCTCCTGCTGTCTGTCTCTCTGGCAAGGCAAGGCTAGCTCACTGTCTGTCTGTCTGTCTGTCTCTCAAGAGCCTGCCTTGCCTTGCCAATCGGTGTCTTTCTTGCTGTCCTTTTGTCTCTGGCAAGGTAAGGCTGGCACTCTGGCTCTATCTCTGTCAAAGCAAGGCTGGCACTCTGTCTCTCTCTCTCGCTGTGTCTGTCTGTCTCTCAGAGAGCCAGGCTTGCCTTGCAAATCTGTGTCTCTGTCGCTATCTTTTTCTCACTCTGGTAAGGCAAGGCTTGCTCTCTGACTCTCTCTCTGGCAAGGCAAGGCTGGCTCTCTGCCTCTCTCTTTGTCTGTCTCTGAGAGAGCCAGCCTTGCCTTGCCAATCTGTGTCTCTCTTGCTGTCTGTCTTTCTGGCTGGCAAGGCAAAGCTGGCTCTCTGTCTTTCTTTCTCTCTCTCTCTGGCAAGGCAATTCTGGCACTTTGTCTCTCTCTCTGGCAAGGCTAGGCTGACTCTCTGTCTCTCACTCTGTCTCTCACTCTAAGGCAAAGCAATGCTGGCTCTCTGTCTCTCTCTCTTTTTCTGTCTGTCTCTCAGAGAGCCCACATTGACTTGAAAATCTGTGTCTCTCTTACTGTCTGTCTCTCTCTTTCTGGCAAGGGAAGGGGGGGTCTCTCTCTCTCTCTCTGGCAAGGCAAGGCTGACTCTCTGACTCTCACTCTGTCTGTCTCTCTGTCTCTAAAGCAAGACAACGCTGGCTCTCTATCTCTTTTTTCTCTCTGTCTGTTTGTCTATCCGAGGGCCAGCTTTGCCTTGCCAATCTGTGTCTCTCTCTCTGGCAGTATCTCTCTCTGGCTTGGCAAGGCTGGCTCTATGTGTCTCTGTCAAGGAAAGGCTTTTTCTCTGTCTCTCTCACATGGCCTGCTGGCTCTAAGACTCTCAATCTGTCTGCTGTCTCTCTCTCTGTCTAAGGCAGTGCAAGGCATCCTCTCTGACTCTCTCTCTGTCTTTCTGTCTCTCAGAGAGACAGCTTTGCCTTGACAATCTGTGTGTCTGTTGCTGTCTGTTGCTCTTTCTCTAGCAAGGCAAGGCTGGCTCTCTGTCTCTATATCTGGCAAGGCAAGGCAGGCTCTCTGACTCTGACTCTGTCTGTCTCTCTCTCTCTAAGGCAGAGCAAGGCTGGCTCTCTGTCTCTCTCTCTCTCTCTCTCTCTCTGTTTCCCTTTCTCTCTCTCTCTCTCTCTCTCTCTCTCTCTGTCTATAAGAGAGCCAGCCTTGCCTTGCCAATCTGTGTCTCTCCCGCTGTCTGTCTCTCTGGCAAGGCAAGGCTAGCTCACTGTCAGTCTGTCTGTTTTTCTCTCAAGAGCCTGCCTGACCTTGCCAATCTGTGTCTTTCTTGCTGTCCTTTTGTCTCTGGCAAGGCAAGGCTGGCTCTCTGGCTCTATCTCTCTCAAAGCAAGGCTCTTCTCTGTCTCTCTCTCGCTGTGTCTGTCTGTCTCTCAGAGAGCCAGCCTTGCCTTGCAAATCTGTGTCTCTGTCGCTATCTTTTCTTCGCTCTGGTAAGGCAAGGCTGGCTCTCTGACTCTATCTCTGGCAAGGCAAGCCTGCCTCTCTGCCTCTCTCTTTGTCTGTCTCTGAGAGAGCCAGCCTTGCCTTGTCAATCTGTGTCTCTCTTGCTGTGTGTCTTTCTGGCTGGCAAGGCAAAGCTGGATCTCTGTCTTTCTCTGTCTCTCTGGCAAGGCAATTCTGGCACTTTGTCTCTATGTCTGGCAAGGCAAGGCTGCCTCTCTGTCTCTCTCTCTCTCTCTGTTTGTCTGTCTCTCAGAGAGCCAGCTTTGCCTGCCAATCTGTGTCTCTCTCTTTTTCTCTGTCTGTCTGGCAAGGCAAGGCTGTCTCTGTGGCTCTCTCTCTGTTTGTCTCTCTCTCAGAGAGCCAGCCTTGCGCTTCCAATCTGTGTCTGCCTCGCTGTCTGTCTTTCTCTCTGGCAAGGCAAGGCTGACTCTCTGGCTCTTCTCTGCTTTCTGTCTCTCAGAGAGCCAGCCTTGCCTTGCCAATCTGTGTCTCTCTCGCTGTCCTTCTGTCTGGAAAGGCAAGGCTGGCTCTCTGGCTCTATCTCTCGCAAGGCAAGGCTGACTCTCTGACTCTCACTCTGTCTGTCACTCACTAAGGCAAGGCAAGGCTGGCTCTCTGTCTAACTCTCTCTCGGTCTGTCTGTCCCTCAGAGAGACAGCCTTGCCTTGACAATTTGTGTATTTCTCGCTGTCATTCTCTCTATGCAAGGCAAGGCTGGCTCTCTGTCTGTCTCTCTGGCAAGGCAAGGCTTTCTCTCTGTCTCTCTCTCACACATGGCATGCGGGCTCTAAGACTCTCAATCTGTCTGCTGTCTCTCTCTCTCTTTAAGGCAGGGCAAGGCTGTCTCTCTGACTCTCTCTCTGTCTTTATGTCTCTCAGACAGACAGCCTTGCCCTGACAATCTGTGTGTCTGTTGCTGTCTGTCTCTTTCTCTCTAAGGCAAGGCAAGGCTGGCTCTCTCTCTCTCTCTCTCTCTCTCTCTCTGTCTCTCTCTGTCTATCAGATAGCCAGCCTTGCCTTGCCAGTCTGTGTCTTTCTCACAGTCTGTCTGTCTCTCGGGCAAGGCAAGGCTGGCTCTCTCTCTCTCTCTCTCTCTCTCTCTATCAGATAGCCAGCCTTGCCTTGCCAGTCTGTGTCTTTCTCACAGTCTGTCTGTCTCTCGGGCAAGGCAAGGCTGGCTCTCTGTCTCTACATCTGGCAAGGCAAGGCTGCCTCTCTGTGTCTCTCTATCTCGCTGTCTTTCAGTAAATCAGAAAGGCAGCCTTGCTTTGCCATTCTGTTTCTCTCGCTGGCTGTCCTTCTATCTTGCGAGGCAAGGTTGGCTCTCTGCTTCTATCTCTGGCAAGGCAAGGCTGGCTCTCTAACTCTCTCTCTCGCTAACAAGGCAAGGCTGGCTCTCTCTCTGTCTCTAAATCTATCTGTCTGTCTCTCAGAGAGAGAGCCATGCCTTGCCAATCTGTGTCTCTCCTGCTGTCTGTCTCTCTGGCAAGGCAAGGCTAGCTCACTGTCTGTCTGTCTGTCTGTCTCTCAAGAGCCTGCCTTGCCTTGCCAATCGGTGTCTTTCTTGCTGTCCTTTTGTCTCTGGCAAGGTAAGGCTGGCACTCTGGCTCTATCTCTGTCAAAGCAAGGCTGGCACTCTGTCTCTCTCTCTCGCTGTGTCTGTCTGTCTCTCAGAGAGCCAGGCTTGCCTTGCAAATCTGTGTCTCTGTCGCTATCTTTTTCTCACTCTGGTAAGGCAAGGCTTGCTCTCTGACTCTCTCTCTGGCAAGGCAAGGCTGCCTCTCGGCCTCTCTCTTTGTCTGTCTCTGAGAGAGCCAGCCTTGCCTTGCCAATCTGTGTCTCTCTTGCTGTCTGTCTTTCTGGCTGGCAAGGCAAAGCTGGCTCTCTGTCTTTCTTTCTCTCTCTCTCTGGCAAGGCAATTCTGGCACTTTGCCTCTATCTCTGGCAAGGCAAGGCTGCCTCTCTGTCTTTCTATCTCTCTCTCTCTGGCAAGGCAATTCTGGCACTTTGTCTCTATCTCTGGCAAGGCTAGGCTGACTCTCTGTCTCTCTCTGTCTCTCTCTGTTCATCTGTCTCTCAGAGAGCCAGCCTTGCTGCCAGTCTGCCTCTCTCTCTTTTTCTCTGTCTGTCTGGCAAGGCAAGGCTGGCTCTGTGTCGCTCTCTCTTTTTGTCTCTCTCTCAGAGAGCCAGCCTTGCGTTTCCAATCTGTGTCTGCCTCGCTGTCTGTCTTTCTCTCTGGCAAGGCAATGCTGGCTCTCTGGCTCTTCTCTGCTTTCTCCCTCTCAGAGAGCCAGCCTTGCCTTGCCAATCTGTGTCTCTCTCACTGTCTGTCTGTCTCTCTGGCAAGGCAATTCTGGCTCTCTGGCTCTATCTCTCTCTGGCAAGGCTGACTCTCTGACTCTCACTCTGTCTGTCTCTCTCTAAGGCATGGCAAGGCTGGCTCTCTGTCTCTCTCTCTGGCCAACTATGGCTGGCTCCCTGTCTCTCACTCTGTGTCTGTCTCTCACTCTAAGGCAAGACAAGGCTACCTTTCTGACTCTCACTCTGTCTGTCTACCTCTCAGAGAGCCAGCCTTGCCTTGACAATTTGTGTCTCTCTCACTGTCTCTCTGTCTCTCAGGCAAGGCAAGGCTTGCTCTCTGTCTCTCTCTCTGGTAAGGCAAGGCTGGCTATCTGTCTCTCACTCTGTCTGCTATAATTCTCTAAGGCAAATCAAGGCGGGCTCTCTGTCTCTCTCTCTTTTTCTGTCTGTCTCTCAGAGAGCCCACATTGCCTTGAAAATCTGTGTCTCTCTTACTGTCTATCTCTCTCTCTGGCAAGGCAAGGCTGACTCTCTGACTCTCACTCTGTCTGTCTCTCTGTCTCTAAGGCAAGACAACACTGGCTCTCTGTCTCTTTTTTCTCTCTGTCTGTTTGTCTATCAGAGGGCCAGCTTTGCCTTGACAATCTGTGTCTCTCTCGCTGGCTGTATCTCTCTCTGGCAAGGCAAGGCTGGCTCTCTGTCTGTCTCTCTGGCAAGGAAAGGCTTTCTCTCTGTCTCTCTCACATGTCCTGCTCGCTCTAAGACTCTCAATCTGTCTGCTGTCTCTCTCTCTCTCTAAGGCAGGGAAAGGTTGCCTCTGGGACTCTCTCTGTCTTTCTGTCTCTCAGAGAGCCAGCCTTGCTTGCCATCTGTGTCTCTCTGTTTAATCTGTCTGTCTGGCAAGGCAAGGCTGTCTCTGTGGCTCTCTCTCTGTTTGTCTCTCTCTCAGAGAGCCAGCCTTGCGCTTCCAATCTGTGTCTGCCTCGCTGTCTGTCTTTCTCTCTGGCAAGGCAAGGCTGACTCTCTGGCTCTTCTCTGCTTTCTGTCTCTCAGAGAGCCAGCCTTGCCTTGCCAATCTGTGTCTCTCTCGCTGTCCTTCTGTCTGGAAAGGCAAGGCTGGCTCTCTGGCTCTATCTCTCGCAAGGCAAGGCTGACTCTCTGACTCTCACTCTGTCTGTCTCTCACTAAGGCAAGGCAAGGCTGGCTCTCTGTCTAACTCTCTCTCGGTCTGTCTGTCCCTCAGAGAGACAGCCTTGCCTTGACAATTTGTGTATTTCTCGCTGTCATTCTCTCTATGCAAGGCAAGGCTGGCTCTCTGTCTGTCTCTCTGGCAAGGCAAGGCTTTCTCTCTGTCTCTCTCTCACACATGGCATGCGGGCTCTAAGACTCTCAATCTGTCTGCTGTCTCTCTCTCTCTTTAAGGCAGGGCAAGGCTGTCTCTCTGACTCTCTCTCTGTCTTTATGTCTCTCAGACAGACAGCCTTGCCCTGACAATCTGTGTGTCTGTTGCTGTCTGTCTCTTTCTCTCTAAGGCAAGGCAAGGCTGGCTCTCTCTCTCTCTCTCTCTCTCTCTCTCTCTCTCTCTCTCTCTGTCTCTCTCTGTCTATCAGATAGCCAGCCTTGCCTTGCCAGTCTGTGTCTTTCTCACAGTCTGTCTGTCTCTCGGGCAAGGCAAGGCTGGCTCTCTGTCTCTACATCTGGCAAGGCAAGGCTGCCTCTCTGTGTCTCTCTAGCTCGCTGTCTTTCAGTAAATCAGAAAGGCAGCCTTGCTTTGCCATTCTGTTTCTCTCGCTGGCTGTCCTTCTATCTTGCGAGGCAAGGTTGGCTCTCTGCTTCTATCTCTGGCAAGGCAAGGCTGGCTCTCTAACTCTCTCTCGCTAACAAGGCAAGGCTGGCTCTCTCTCTGTCTCTAAATCTATCTGTCTGTCTCTCAGAGAGAGAGCCATGCCTTGCCAATCTGTGTCTCTCCTGCTGTCTGTCTCTCTGGCAAGGCAAGGCTAGCTCACCGTCTGTCTGTCTGTCTGTCTCTCAAGAGCCTGCCTTGCCTTGCCAATCGGTGTCTTTCTTGCTGTCCTTTTGTCTCTGGCAAGGTAAGGCTGGCACTCTGGCTCTATCTCTGTCAAAGCAAGGCTGGCACTCTGTCTCTCTCTCTTGCTGTGTCTGTCTGTCTCTCAGAGAGCCAGCCTTGCCTTGCAAATCTGTGTCTCTGTCGCTATCTTTTTCTCACTCTGGTAAGGCAAGGCTTGCTCTCTGACTCTCTCTCTGGCAAGGCAAGGCTGCCTCTCGGCCTCTCTCTTTGTCTGTCTCTGAGAGAGCCAGCCTTGCCTTACCAATCTGTGTCTCTCTTGCTGTCTGTCTTTCTGGCTGGCAAGGCAAAGCTGGCTCTCTGTCTTTCTTTCTCTGTCTCTCTGGCAAGGCAATTCTGGCACTTTGTCTCTATCTCTGGCAAGGCAAGGCTGGCTCTCTGTCTTTCTATCTCTCTCTCTCTGGCAAGGCAATTCTGGCACTTTGTCTCTCTCTCTGGCAAGGCTAGGCTGACTCTCTGTCTTTCACTCTGTCTCTCACTCTAAGGCAAAGCAATGCTGGCTCTCTGTCTCTCTCTCTTTTTCTGTCTGTCTCTCAGAGAGCCCACATTGACTTGAAAATCTGTGTCTCTCTTACTGTCTGTCTCTCTCTTTCTGGCAAGGGAAGGGGGGGGTCTCTCTCTCTCTCTCTGGCAAGGCAAGGCTGACTCTCTGACTCTCACTCTGTCTGTCTCTCTGTCTCTAAAGCAAGACAACGCTGGCTCTCTATCTCTTTTTTCTCTCTGTCTGTTTGTCTATCCGAGGGCCAGCTTTGCCTTGCCAATCTGTGTCTCTCTCTCTGGCAGTATCTCTCTCTGGCTTGGCAAGGCTGGCTCTATGTGTCTCTGTCAAGGGAAGGCTTTCTCTCTGTCTCTCTCACATGGCCTGCTGACTCTAAGACTCTCAATCTGTCTGCTGTCTCTCTCTCTGTCTAAGGCAGTGCAAGGCTTCCTCTCTGACTCTCTCTCTGTCTTTCTGTCTCTCAGAGAGACAGCTTTGCCTTGACAATCTGTGTGTCTGTTGCTGTCTGTTGCTCTTTCTCTAGCAAGGCAAGGCTGGCTCTCTGTCTCTATATCTGGCAAGGCAAGGCAGGCTCTCTGACTCTGACTCTGTCTGTCTCTCTCTCTCTAAGGCAGAGCAAGGCTGGCTCTCTGTCTCTCTCTCTCTCTCTCTCTCTCTGTTTCCCTTTCTCTCTCTCTCTCTCTCTCTCTCTCTCTCTCTCTCTCTCTCTCTCTCTCTCTCTGTCTATAAGAGAGCCAGCCTTGCCTTGCCAATCTGTGTCTCTCCCGCTGTCTGTCTCTCTGGCAAGGCAAGGCTAGCTCACTGTCAGTCTGTCTGTTTTTCTCTCAAGAGCCTGCCTTGCCTTGCCAATCTCTGTCTTTCTTGCTGTCCTTTTGTCTCTGGCAAGGCAAGGCTGGCTCTCTGGCTCTATCTCTCTCAAAGCAAGGCTGGCACTCTGTCTCTCTCTCTCGCTGTGTCTGTCTGTCTCTCAGAGAGCCAGGCTTGCCTTGCAAATCTGTGTCTCTGTCGCTATCTTTTCTTCGCTCTGGTAAGGCAAGGCTGGCTCTCTGACTCTATATCTGGCAAGGCAAGGCAGGCTCTCTGCCTCTCTCTTTGTCTGTCTCTCAGAGAGCTAGCCTTGCCTTGTCAATCTGTGTCTCTCTTGCTGTGTGTCTTTTTGGGTGGCAAGGCAAAGCTGGATCTCTGTCTTTCTCTGTCTCTCTGGCAAGGCAATCTGGCACTTTGTCTCTATCTCTGGCAAGGCAAGTCTGGCTCTCTGTCTCTCTCTCTCTCTCTGTTAGTCTGTCTCTCAGAGAGCCAGCTTTGCCTGCCAATCTGTGTCTCTCTCTTTTTCTCTGTCTGTCTGGCAAGGCAAGGCTGTCTCTGTGGCTCTCTCTCTGTTTGTCTCTCTTTCAGAGAGCCAGCCTTGCGCTTCCAATCTGTGTCTGCCTCACTGTCTGTCTTTCTCTCTGGCAAGGCAAGGCTGACTCTCTGGCTCTTCTCTGCTTTCTGTCTCTCAGAGAGCCAGCCTTGCCTTGCCAATCTGTGTCTCTCTCGCTGTCCTTCTGTCTGGAAAGGTAAGGCTGGCTCTCTGGCTCTATCTCTCGCAAGGCAAGGCTGACTCTCTGACTCTCTCTCTGTCTGTCTCTCACTAAGGCAAGGCAAGGCTGGCTCTCTAACTCTCTCTCGCTAACAAGGCAAGGCTGGCTCTCTCTCTCTGTCTCTAACTCTATCTGTCTGTCTCTCAGAGAGAGAGCCTTGCCTTGCCAATCTGTGTCTCTCCCGCTGGCTGTCTCTCTGGAAAGACAAGGCTAGCTCACTGTCTGTCTGTCTGTCTGTCTGTATGTCTCTCAAGAGCCTACCTTTCCTTGCCAATCTGTGTCTTTCTTGCTGTCCTTTTGTCTCTGGCAAGGCAAGGCTGGCTCTCTGGCTCTATCTCTTTCAAAACTAGGCTGGCACTCTGTCTGTCTCTCTCGCTGTGTCTGTCTGTCTCTCAGAGAGCTAGCCTTGCCTTGCAAATCTGTGTCTCTGTCGCTATTTATTTCTCGCTCTGGTAAGGCAAGACTGGCTCTCTGACTCTCTGTCTGCCAAGGCAAGGCTGGCTCTCTGCCTCTCTCTTTGTCTGTCTCTGAGAGAGCCATCCTTGCCTTGCCAATCTGTGTCTCTCTTGCTGTCTGTCTTTCTGGCTGGCAAAGCAAAGCTGGCTCTCTGTCTTTCTTTCTCTCTCTCTCTGGCAAGGCAATTCTGGCACTTTGTCTCTATCTCTGGCAAGGCAAGGCTGCCTCTCTGTCTCTCTCTGTCTGTCTCTGTTCATCTGTCTCTCAGAGAGCCAGCCTTGCTGCCAGTCTGCGTCTCTCTCTTTTTCTCTGTCTGTCTGGCAAGGCAAGGCTGGCTCTGTGGCTCTCTCTCTGTTTGTCTCTCTCTCAGAGAGCCAGCCTTGCGTTTCCAATCTGTGTCTGCCTCGCTGTCTGTCTTTCTCTCTGGCAAGGCAATGCTGGCTCTCTGGCTCTTCTCTGCTTTCTCCCTCCCAGAGAGCCAGCCTTGCCTTGCCAATCTGTGTCTCTCTCACTGTCTGTCTGTCTCTCTGGCAAGGCAATTCTGGCTCTCTGGCTCTATCTCTCTCTGGCAAGGCTGACTCTCTGACTCTCACTCTGTCTGTCTCTCTCTAAGGCATGGCAAGGCTGGCTCTCTGTCTCTCTCTCTGGCAAGGCAAGGCTGTC
This sequence comes from Ochotona princeps, assembly GCF_030435755.1. Taxonomy (NCBI): domain Eukaryota; kingdom Metazoa; phylum Chordata; class Mammalia; order Lagomorpha; family Ochotonidae; genus Ochotona; species Ochotona princeps. The sequence continues at coordinate 386,662 of NW_026696453.1, forward strand.
TCTCTGTTTCTCCCTATGACATTACAAGCCTGGCTCTCTGTCTCTGTCTCTCTGTCTTTCTGTCTCTCAGAGAGACAGCTTTGCCTTTCGAATCTGTGACTCTCTCGCTATCTTTCTCTCTGGCTGTCAAGGAACGACTGTTTCTTTGTCTGTCTCCCTGGAAAGGCAAGGCTGGCTCTCTGTCTCTCTCTCTGGCCAACTATGGCTGGCTCCCTTTCTCTCACTCTGTGTCTGTCTCTCACTCTAAGGCAAGACAAGGCTACCTTTCTGACTCTCACTCTGTCTACCTCTCAGAAAGCCAGCCTTGCCTTGACAATTTGTGTCTCTCTCACTGTCTCTCTGTCTCTCAGGCAAGGCAAGGCTTGCTCTCTGTCTCTCTCTCTGGTAAGGCAAGGCTGGCTATCTGTCTCTCACTCTGTCTGCTATAATTCTCTAAGGCAAATCAAGGCTGGCTCTCTGTCTCTCTCTCTTTTTCTGTCTGTCTCTCAGAGAGCCCACATTGCCTTGAAAATCTGTGTCTCTCTTACTGTCTGTCTCTCTCTCTGGCAAGGCAAGGTTGACTCTCTGACTCTCACTCTGTCTGTCTCTCTGTCTCTAAGGCAAGACAACACTGGCTCTCTGTCTCTTTTTTCTCTCTGTCTGTTTGTCTATCAGAGGGCCAGCTTTGCCTTGACAATCTGTGTCTCTCTCGCTGGCTGTATCTCTCTCTGGCAAGGCAAGGCTGGCTCTCTGTCTGTCTCTCTTTTTCTGTCTGTCTCTCAGAGAGCCCACATTGCCTTGAAAATCTGTGTCTCTCTTACTGTCTGTCTCTCTCTCTGGCAAGGCAAGGTTGACTCTCTGACTCTCACTTTGTCTCTCTGTCTCTAAGGCAAGACAACACTGGCTCTCTGTCTCTTTTTTCTCTCTGTCTGTTTGTCTATCAGAGGGCCAGCTTTGCCTTGACAATCTGTGTCTCTCTCGCTGGCTGTATCTCTCTCTGGCAAGGCAAGGCTGGCTCTCTGTCTGTCTCTCTGGCAAGGAAAGGCTTTCTCTCTGTCTCTCTCACATGGCCTGCTGGCTCTAAGACTCTCAATTTGTCTGATGTCTCTCTCTCTCTCTAAGGCAGGGAAAGGTTGCCTCTGGGACTCTCTCTGTCTTTCTGTCTCTCAGAGAGCCAGCCTTGCTTGCCAATCTGTGTCTCTCTCTTTTTCTCTGTCTGTCTGGCAAGGCAAGGCTGTCTCTGGCTCTCTCTCTGTTTGTCTCTCTCTCAGAGAGCCAGCCTTGCGCTTCCAATCTGTGTCTGCCTCGCTGTCTGTCTTTCTCTCTGGCAAGGCAAGGCTGACTCTCTGGCTCTTCTCTGCTTTCTGTCTCTCAGAGAGCCAGCCTTGCCTTGCCAATCTGTGTCTCTCTCGCTGTCCTTCTGTCTGGGAAGGCAAGGCTGGCTCTCTGGCTCTATCTCTCGCAAGGCAAGGCTGCCTCTCTGCCTCTCTCTTTGTCTGTCTCTGAGAGAGCCAGCCTTGCCTTGCCAATCTGTGTCTCTCTTGCTGTCTGTCTTTCTGGCTGGCAAGGCAAAGCTGGCTCTCTGTCTTTCTTTCTCTCTCTCTCTGGCAAGGCAATTCTGGCACTTTGTCTCTATCTCTGGCAAGGCAAGGCTGGCTCTCTGTCTTTCTATCTCTCTCTCTCTGGCAAGGCAATTCTGGCACTTTGTCTCTCTCTCTGGCAAGGCTAGGCTGACTCTCTGTCTCTCACTCTGTCTCTCACTCTAAGGCAAAGCAATGCTGGCTCTCTGTCTCTCTCTCTTTTTCTGTCTGTCTCTCAGAGAGCCCACATTGACTTGAAAATCTGTGTCTCTCTTACTGTCTGTCTCTCTCTTTCTGGCAAGGGAAGGGGGGGTCTCTCTCTCTCTCTCTGGCAAGGCAAGGCTGACTCTCTGACTCTCACTCTGTCTGTCTCTCTGTCTCTAAAGCAAGACAACGCTGGCTCTCTATCTCTTTTTTCTCTCTGTCTGTTTGTCTATCCGAGGGCCAGCTTTGCCTTGCCAATCTGTGTCTCTCTCTCTGGCAGTATCTCTCTCTGGCTTGGCAAGGCTGGCTCTACGTGTCTCTGTCAAGGGAAGGCTTTCTCTCTGTCTCTCTCACATGGCCTGCTGGCTCTAAGACTCTCAATCTGTCTGCTGTCTCTCTCTCTCTCTAAGGCAGTGCAAGGCTTCCTCTCTGACTCTCTCTGTCTTTCTGTCTCTCAGAGAGACAGCTTTGCCTTGACAATCTGTGTGTCTGTTGCTGTCTGTTGCTCTTTCTCTAGCAAGGCAAGGCTGACTCTCTGACTCTCACTCTGTCTGTCTCTCACTAAGGCAAGGCAATGCTGGCTCTCTGTCTAACTCTCTCTCGGTCTGTCTGTCCCTCAGAGAGAGAGCCTTGCCTTGACAATTTGTGTATTTCTCGCTATCATTCTCTCTATGCAAGGCAAGGCTGGCTCTCTGTCTGTCTCTCTGGCAAGGCAAGGCTTTCTCTCTGTCTCTCTCTCACACATGGCATGCGGGCTCTAAGACTCTCAATCTGTCTGCTGTCTCTCTCTCTCTTTAAGGCAGGGCAAGGCTGTCTCTCTGACTCTCTCTCTGTCTTTATGTCTCTCAGACAGACAGCCTTGCCCTGACTATCTGTGTGTATGTTGCTGTCTGTCTCTCTCTCTCTAAGGCAAGGCAAGGCTGGCGCTCTCTCTCTCTCTCTCTCTCTCTCTCTCTCTCTGTCTCTCTCTCTCTCTCTCTGTCTATCAGATAGCCAGCCTTGCCTTGCCAATCTGTGTCTTTCTCACAGTCTGTCTGTCTCTCGGGCAAGGCAAGGCTGGCTCTCTGTCTCTACATCTGGCAAGGCAAGGCTGCCTCTCTGTGTCTCTCTATCTCGCTGTCTTTCAGTAAATCAGAAAGGCAGCCTTGCTTTGCCATTCTGTTTCTCTCGCTGGCTGTCCTTCTATCTTGCGTGGCAAGGTTGGCTCTCTGCTTCTATCTCTGGCAAGGCAAGGCTGGCTCTCTAACTCTCTCTCGCTAACAAGGCAAGGCTGGCTCTCTGTCTCTACATCTGGCAAGGCAAGGCTGCCTCTCTGTGTCTCTCTATCTTGCTGTCTTTCAGTAAATCAGAGAGGCAGCCTTGCTTCGCCATTCTGTTTCTCTCGCTGGCTGTCCTTCTATCTTGCGAGGCAAGGTTGGCTTTCTGCTTCTATCTCTGGCAAGGCAAGGCTGGCTCTCTAACTCTCTCTCGCTAACAAGGCAAGGCTGGCTCTCTCTCTGTCTCTAAATCTATCTGTCTGTCTCTCAGAGAGAGAGCCATGCCTTGCCAATCTGTGTCTCTCCTGCTGTCTGTCTCTCTGGCAAGGCAAGGCTAGCTCACTGTCTGTCTGTCTGTCTGTCTCTCAAGAGCCTGCCTTGCCTTGCTAATCTGTGTCTTTCTTGCTGTCCTTTTGTCTCTGGCAAGGTAAGGCTGGCACTCTGGCTCTATCTCTGTCAAAGCAAGGCTGGCACTCTGTCTCTCTCTCTCGCTGTGTCTGTCTGTCTCTCAGAGAGCCAGGCTTGCCTTGCAAATCTGTGTCTCTGTCGCTATCTTTTTCTCACTCTGGTAAGGCAAGGCTTGCTCTCTGACTCTCTCTCTGGCAAGGCAAGGCTGGCTCTCTGCCTCTCTCTTTGTCTGTCTCTGAGAGAGCCAGCCTTGCCTTGCCAATCTGTGTCTCTCTTGCTGTCTGTCTTTCTGGCTGGCAAGGCAAAGCTGGCTCTCTGTCTTTCTTTCTCTCTCTCTCTGGCAAGGCAATTCTGGCACTTTGTCTCTATCTCTGGCAAGGCAAGGCTGGCTCTCTGTCTTTCTATCTCTCTCTCTCTGGCAAGGCAATTCTGGCACTTTGTCTCTCTCTCTGGCAAGGCTAGGCTGACTCTCTGTCTCTCACTCTGTCTCTCACTCTAAGGCAAAGCAATGCTGGCTCTCTGTCTCTCTCTCTTTTTCTGTCTGTCTCTCAGAGAGCCCACATTGACTTGAAAATCTGTGTCTCTCTTACTGTCTGTCTCTCTCTTTCTGGCAAGGGAAGGGGGGGTCTCTCTCTCTCTCTCTGGCAAGGCAAGGCTGACTCTCTGACTCTCACTCTGTCTGTCTCTCTGTCTCTAAAGCAAGACAACGCTGGCCTTCTATCTCTTTTTTCTCTCTGTCTGTTTGTCTATCCGAGGGCCAGCTTTGCCTTGCCAATCTGTGTCTCTCTCTCTGGCAGTATCTCTCTCTGGCTTGGCAAGGCTGGCTCTATGTGTCTAAGTCAAGGGAAGGCTTTCTCTCTGTCTCTCTCACATGGCCTGCTGGCTCTAAGACTCTCAATCTGTCTGCTGTCTCTCTCTCTCTCTAAGGCAGTGCAAGGCTGCCTCTCTGACTCTGTCTTTCTGTCTCTCAGAGAGACAGCTTTGCCTTGCCAATATAGAGACAGTCCTGCTTGCAGTGTCTTGTTTCTCTTTCTGCAAGGCTGGCTCTCTGTCTCTATATCTGGCAAGGCAAGGCAGGCTCTCTGACTCTGACTCTGTCTGTCTCTCTCTAAGGCAGAGCAAGGCTGGCTCTCTGTCTCTCTCTCTCTCTCTCTCTCTGTTTCCCTTTCTCTCTCTGTCTCTCTCTCTCTCTCTGTTAGTCTGTCTCTCAGAGAGTCAGCTTTGCCTGCCAATCTGTGTCTCTCTCTTTTTCTCTGTCTGTCTGGCAAGGCAAGGCTGTCTCTGTGGCTCTCTCTCTGTTTGTCTCTCTCTCAGAGAGCCAGCCTTGCGCTTCCAATCTGTGTCTGCCTCGCTGTCTGTCTTTCTCTCTGGCAAGGCAAGGCTGACTCTCTGGCTCTTCTCTGCTTTCTGTCTCTCAGAGAGCCAGCCTTGCCTTGCCAATCTGTGTCTCTCTCGCTGTCCTTCTGTCTGAAAGGCAGGCTGGCTCTCTGGCTCTATCTCTCGCAAGGCAAGGCTGACTCTCTGACTCTCACTCTGTCTGTCTCTCACTAAGGCAAGGCAAGGCTGGCTCTCTAACTCTCTCTCGCTAACAAGGCAAGGCTGGCTCTCTCTCTGTCTCTAACTCTATCTGTCTGTCTCTCAGAGAGAGAGCCTTGCCTTGCTAATCTGTGTCTCTCCCGCTGGCTGTCTCTCTGGAAAGACAAGGCTAGCTCACTGTCTGTCTGTCTGTCTGTCTGTCTCTCAAGAGCCTACCTTGCCTTGCCAATCTGTGTCTTTCTTGCTGTCCTTTTGTCTCTGGCAAGGCAAGGCTGGCTCTCTGGCTCTATCTCTGTCACAGCAAGGCTGGCACTCTGTCTGTCTCTCTCGCTGTGTCTGTCTGTCTCTCAGAGAGCCACCCTTGCCTTGCAAATCTGTGTCCCTGTCGCTATTTTTTTCTCACTCTGGTAAGGCAAGACTGGCTCTCTGACTCTCTGTCTGCCAGGCAAGGCTGGCTCTCTGCCTCTCTCTTTGTCTGTCTCTGAGAGAGCCAGCCTTGCCTTGCCAATCTGTGTCTCTCTTGCTGTCTGTCTTTCTGGCTGGCAAAGCAAAGCTGGCTCTCTGTCTTTCTTTCTCTCTCTCTCTGGCAAGGCAATTCTGGCACTTTGTCTCTATCTCTGGCAAGGCAAGGCTGCCTCTCTGTCTCTCTCTGTCTCTCTCTGTTCATCTGTCTCTCAGAGAGCCAGCCTTGCTGCCAGTCTGCGTCTCTCTCTTTTTCTCTGTCTGTCTGGCAAGGCAAGGCTGTCTCTGTGGCTCTCTCTCTGTTTGTCTCTCTCTCAGAGAGCCAGCCTTGCGTTTCCAATCTGTGTCTGCCTCGCTGCTGTCTTTCTCTCTGGCAAGGCAATGTTGGCTCTCTGCTCTTCTCTGCTTTCTCCCTCTCAGAGTGCCAGCCTTGCCTTGCCAATCTGTGTCTCTCTCACTGTCTGTCTGTCTCTCTGGCAAGGCAATTCTGGCTCTCTGGCTCTATCTCTCTCTGGCAAGGCTGACTCTCTGACTCTCACTCTGTCTGTCTCTCTCTAAGGCATGGCAAGGCTGGCTCTCTGTCTCTCTCTCTGCAAGGTAAGGCTGTCTCTCTGTTTCTCCCTCTGACATTGCAAGCCTGGCTCTCTGTCTCTGTCTCTCTGTCTTTCTGTCTCTCAGAGAGACAGCTTTGCCTTTCGAATCTGTGACTCCTCTCGCTATCTTTCTCTCTGGCTGTCAAGGAACGACTGTTTCTTTGTCTGTCTCCCTGGAAAGGCAAGGCTGGCTCTCTGTCTCTCTCTCTGGCCAACTATGGCTGGTTCCCTGTTCTCACTCTGTGTCTGTCTCTCACTCTAAGGCAAGACAAGGCTACCTTTCTGACTCTCACTCTGTCTGTCTACCTCTCAGAGAGCCAGCCTTGCCTTGACAATTTGTGTCTCTCTCACTGTCTCTCTGTCTCTCAGGCAAGGCAAGGCTTGCTCTCTGTCTCTCTCTCTGGTAAGGCAAGGCTGGCTATCTGTCTCTCACTCTGTCTGCTATAATTCTCTAAGGCAAATCAAGGCGGGCTCTCTGTCTCTCTCTCTTTTTCTGTCTGTCTCTCAGAGAACCCACATTGCCTTGGAAATCTGTGTCTCTCTTACTGTCTGTCTCTCTCTCTGGCAAGGCAAGGTTGACTCTCTGACTCTCACTCTGTCTGTCTCTCTGTCTCTAAGGCAAGACAACACCGGCTCTCTGTCTCTTTTTTCTCTCTGTCTGTTTGTCTATCAGAGGGCCAGCTTTGCCTGACAATCTGTGTCTCTCTCGCTGGCTGTATCTCTCTCTGGCAAGGCAAGGCTGGCTCTCTGTCTGTCTCTCTTTTTCTGTCTGTCTCTCAGAGAGCCCACATTGCCTTGAAAATCTGTGTCTCTCTTACTGTCTGTCTCTCTCTCTGGCAAGGCAAGGCTGACTCTCTGACTCTCACTCTGTCTCTCTGTCTCTAAGGCAAGACAACACTGGCTCTCTGTCTCTTTTTTCTCTCTGTCTGTTTGTCTATCAGAGGGCCAGCTTTGCCTTGACAATCTGTGTCTCTCTCGCTGGCTGTATCTCTCTCTGGCAAGGCAAGGCTGGCTCTCTGTCTGTCTCTCTGGCAAGGAAAGGCTTTCTCTCTGTCTCTCTCACATGGCCTGCTGGCTCTAAGACTCTCAATTTGTCTGATGTCTCTCTCTCTCTCTAAGGCAGGGAAAGGTTGCCTCTGGGACTCTCTCTGTCTTTCTGTCTCTCAGAGAGCCAGCCTTGCTTGCCAATCTGTGTCTCTCTCTTTTTCTCTGTCTGTCTGGCAAGGCAAGGCTGTCTCTGGCTCTCTCTCTGTTTGTCTCTCTCTCAGAGAGCCAGCCTTGCGCTTCCAATCTGTGTCTGA
>NW_026696454.1:0-24248 GCF_030435755.1 Ochotona princeps
GGAGAACAACTCCATTTGGCTCACTAACTTCACACACCATCAGGCTTCCAAGCAGCTCTCAAGGAAACTCAGTTTTCACACTCTATGCTTAGTGCCCCTTTGAGTGCATTATCTAGGAATGAACCTGGTAGAGCATCCCACACAAACGAATGCTCCCACATGCGGGTTTCACATGCCACCAACTCCACATTCTCACGCAACTTCAGCGCCACAGCCGTTTTCAGATAGCCCTCAATGCAAAGACTCGAGACGCAAATATTGGTGTGAGAGCTAATTCAATCAAGGAAACACTGCATGTTGGTGAAGGGCATATTGAAGAAGGATCAGCCGAGTGGTTCTTGTGGGAGAACAACTCCATTTGGCTCACTAACTTCACACACCATCAGGCTTCCAAGCAGCTCTCAAGGAAACTCAGTTTTCACACTCTATGCTTAGTGCCCTTTGAGTGCATTAATCTAGGAATGAACTTGGTAGAGCGATCGCACACAAAACGAATGCTCCACATGCGGGTTTCACATGCCACCAACTCCACATTCTCACGCAACTTCAGCGCCACAGCCGTTTTCAGATAGCCCTCAATGCAAAGGCTCGAGACGCAAATATTGGTGTGAGAGCTAATTCAATCAAGGAAACACTGCATGTTGGTGAAAGGGCATAGATGAACAAGGATCAGCCGAGTGGTTCTTGTGGGAGAACAATTCCATTTGGCTCACTGACTCACACACCATCAGGCTTCCAAGCAGCTCTCAAGGTAACTCTGTTTTCACACTCTATGCTTAGTGCCCTTTGAGTGCCTAGGACTGAAATGAAGCTTGGTGAGCATCCCACACAAACGAATGCTCCACATGCGGGAGTCACATGCCACCAACTCCACATTCACAGGCAACTTCAGCGCCACAGCCGTTTTCAGATAGCCCTCAATGCAAAGGCTCTAGACGCAAATATTGGTGTGAGAGCTAATTCAATCAAGGAAACAGTGCATGTTGGTCAAGGGCATATTGAAGAAGGATCAGCCGAGTGGTTCTTGTGGGAGAACAACTCCATTTGGCTCACTAACTTCACACACCGTCAGGCTTCCAAGCAGCTCTCAAGGAAACTCAGTTTGCACACTCTATGCTTAGTGCCCTTTGAGTGCCTAGGACTGAAATGAAGCTTGGTAGAGTATCCCACACAAACGAATGCACCACATGCGGGTTTCACATGCCACCAAACTCCACATTCACAGGCAACTTCAGTGCCACAGCCATTTTCAGATAGCCCTCAATGCAAAGGCTCTAGACGCAAATATTGGTGTGAGAGCTAATTCAATCAAGGAAACACTGCATGTTGGTGAAGGGCATATTGAAGAAGGATCAGCCGAGTGGTTCTTGTGGGAGAACAACTCCATTTGGCTCACTAACTTCACACACCATCAGGCTTCCAAGCAGCTCTCAAGGAATCTCAGTTTTCACACTCTATGCTTAGTGCCCTTTGAGTGCATTATCTAGGAATGAACCTGGTAGAGCATCCCACACAAACGAATGCTCCACATGCGGGTTTCACATGCCACCAACTCCACATTCACAGGCAACTTCAGCGCCACAGCCGTTTTCAGATAGCCCTCAATGCAAAGGCTCGAGACGCAAATATTGGTGTGAGAGCTAATTCAATCAAGGAAACACTGCATGTTGGGTGAAGGGCATATTGAAGAAGGATCAGAAGAGTGGTTCTTGTGGGAGAACAACTCCATTTGGCTCACTACCTTCACACATCATCAGGTTTCCAAGCAGCTCTCAAGGTAACTCTGTTTTCACATTCTATGCTTAGTGCCCTTTGAGTGCCAAGGACTGAAATGAAGCTTGGTGAGCATCCCACACAAACGAATGCTCCACATGCGTGTTTCACATCCCACCAACTCCACATTCACAGGCAACTTCAGCGCCACAGCCGTTTTCAGATAGCCCTCAATGCAAAGGCTCTAGACGCAAATATTGGTGTGAGAGCTAATTCAATCAAGGAAACAGTGCATGTTGGTCAAGGGCATATTGAAGAAGGATCAGCCGAGTGGTTCTTGTGGGAGAACAACTCCATTTGGCTCACTAACTTCACACACCGTCAGGCTTCCAAGCAGCTCTCATGGAAACTCAGTTTGCACACTCTATGCTTAGTGCCCTTTGAGTGCCTAGGACTGAAATGAAGATTGGTAGAGTATCCCACACAAACGAATGCACCACATGCGGGTTTCACATGCCACCAACTCCACATTCACAGGCAACTTCAGTGCCACAGCCATTTTCAGATAGCCCTCAATGCAAAGGCTCCTAGACGCAAATATTGGTGTGAGAGCTAATTCAATCAAGGAAACACTGCATGTTGGTGAAGGGCATATTGAAGAAGGATCAGCCGAGTGGTTTCTTGTGGGGAGAACAACTCCATTTGGCTCACTAACTTCACACACCATCAGGCTTCCAAGCAGCTCTCAAGGAATCTCAGTTTTCACACTCTATGCTTAGTGCCCTTTGAGTGCATTATCTAGGAATGAACCTGGTAGAGCATCCCACACAAACGAATGCTCCACATGCGGGTTTCACATGCCACCAACTCCACATTCACAGGCAACTTCAGCGCCACAGCCGTTTTCAGATAGCCCTCAATGCAAAGGCTCTAGACGCAAATATTGGTGTGAGAGCTAATTCAATCAAGGAAACACTGCATGTTGGTGAAGGGCATATTGAAGAAGGATCAGCCGAGTGGTTCTTGTGGGAGAACAACTCCATTTGGCTCACTAACTTCACACACCGTCAGGCTTCCAAGCAGCTGCTCAAGGAAACTCAGTTTTCACACTCTATGCTTAGTGCCCTTTGAGTGCCTAGGACTGAAATGAAGCTTGGTAGAGTATCCCACACAAACGAATGCACCACATGCGGGTTTCACATGCCACCAACTCCACATTCACAGGCAACTTCAGTGCCACAGCCATTTTCAGATAGCCCTCAATGCAAAGGCTCTAGACGCAAATATTGGTGTGAGAGCTAATTCAATCAAGGAAACACTGCATGTTGGTGAAGGGCATATTGAAGAAGGATCAGCCGAGTGGTTCTTGTGGGAGAACAACTCCATTTGGCTCCCTAACTTTACACACCATCAGGCTTCCAAGCAGCTCTCAAGGAAACTCAGTTTTCACACTCTATGCTTAGTGCCCTTTGAGTGCATTATCTAGGAATGAACCTGGTAGAGCATCCCACACAAACGAATGCTCCACATGCGGGTTTCACATGCCACCAACTCCACATTCACAGGCAACTTCAGCGCCACAGCCGTTTTCAGATAGCCCTCAATGCAAAGGCTCGAGACGCAAATATTGGTGTGAGAGCTAATTCAATCAAGGAAACACTGCATGTTGGTGAAGGGCATATTGAAGAAGGATCAGCCGAGTGGTTCTTGTGGGAGAACAACTCCATTTGGCTCACTAACTTCACACACCGTCAGGCTTCCAAGCAGCTCTCAAGGAAACTCAGTTTGCACACTCTATGCTTAGTGCCCTTTGAGTGCCTAGGACTGAAATGAAGCTTGGTGAGCATCGCACACAAACGAATGCTCCACATGCGGGTTTCACATGCCACCAACTCCACATTCACAGGCAACTTCAGTGCCACAGCCGTTTTCAGATAGCCCTCAATGCAAAGGCTCTAGATGCAAATATTGGTGTGAGAGCTAATTCAATCAAGGAAACACTGCATGTTAGTGAAGGGCATATTGAAGAAGGATCAGCCGAGTGGTTCTTGTGGGAGAACAACTCCATTTGGCTCACTAACTTCACACACAACCATCAGGCTTCCAAGCAGCTCTCAAGGAAACTCAGTTTTCACACTCTATGCTTAGTGCCCTTTGAGTGCATTATCTAGGAATGAACTTGGTAGAGCATCGCACACAAACGAATGCTCCACATGCGGGTTTCACATGCCACCAACTCCACATTCACAGGCAACTTCAGCGCCACAGCCGTTTTCAGATAGCCCTCAATGCAAAGGCTCGAGACGCAAATATTGGTGTGAGAGCTAATTCAGTCAAGGAAACACTGTATGTTGGTGAAGGGCATATTGAAGAAGGATCAGCTGAGTGGTTCTTGTGGGAGAACAACTCCATTTGGCTCACTAACGTCACACACCATCAGGTTTCCAAGCAGCTCTCAAGGAAACTCAGTTTTCACACTCTATGCTTAGTGCCCTTTGAGTGCCTAGGACTGAAATGAAGCTTGGTGAGCATCCCACACAAACGAATGCTCCACATGCGGGAGTCACATACCACCAACTCGACATTCACAGGCAACTTCAGCGCCACAGCCGTTTTCAGATAGCCCTCAATGCAAAGGCTCTAGATGCAAATATTGGTGTGAGAGCTAATTCAATCAAGGAAACACTGCATGTTGGTGAAGGGCATATTGAAGAAGGATCAGCCGAGTGGTTCTTGTGGGAGAAGAACTCCATTTGGCTCACTAACTTCACACACCGTCAGGCTTCCAAGCAGCTCTCAAGGAAACTCAGTTTTCACACTCTATGCTTAGTGCCCTTTGAGTGCCTAGGACTGAAATGTATCTTGGTGAGCATCCCACACAAACGAATGCACCGCATGCGGGTTTCACATGCCACCAACTCCACATTCACAAGCAACTTCAGTGCCACAGCCATTTTCAGATAGCCCTCAATGCAAAGGCTCTAGACGCAAATATTGGTGTGAGAGCTAATTCAATCAAGGAAACACTGCATGTTGGTGAAGGGCATATTGAAGAAGGATCAGCCGAGTGGTTCTTGTGGGAGAACAACTCCATTTGGCTCACTAACTTCACACACCATCAGGCTTCCAAGCAGCTCTCAAGGAATCTCAGTTTTCACACTCTATGCTTAGTGCCCTTTGAGTGCATTATCTAGGAATGAACCTGGTAGAGCATCCCACACAAACGAATGCTCCACATGCGGGTTTCACATGCCACCAACTCCACATTCACAGGCAACTTCAGCGCCACAGCCGTTTTCAGATAGCCCTCAATGCAAAGGCTCGAGACGCAAATATTGATGTGAGAGCTAATTCAATCAAGGAAACACTGCATGTTGGTGAAGGGCATATTGAAGAAGGATCAGCCGAGTGGTTCTTGTGGGAGAACAACTCCATTTGGCTCACTAACTTCACACACCATCAGGTTTCCAAGCAGCTCTCAAGGAAACTCAGTTTGCACACTCTATGCTTAGTGCCCTTTGAGTGCCTAGGACTGAAATGAAAGCTTGGTTGAGCATCGCACACAAACGAATGCTCCACATGCGGGTTTCACATGCCAACCAACTCCACATTCACAGGCAACTTCAGCGCCACAGCCGTTTTCAGATAGCCCTCAATGCAAAGGCTCTAGACGCAAATATTGGTGTGAGAGCTAATTCAATCAAGGAAACACTGCATGTTGTTGAAGGGCATATTGAAGAAGGATCAGCCGAGTGGTTCTTGTGGGAGAACAACTCCATTTGGCTCACTAACTTCACACACCATCAGGCTTCCAAGCAGCTCTCAAGGAAACTCAGTTTTCACACTCTATGCTTAGTGCCCTTTGAGTGCATTATCTAGGAATGAACCTGGTAGAGCATCCCACACAAACGAATGCTCCACATGCGGGTTTCACATGCCACCAACTCCACATTCTCACGCAACTTCAGCGCCACAGCCGTTTTCAGATAGCCCTCAATGCAAAGACTCGAGACACAAATATTGGTGTGAGAGCTAATTCAATCAAGGAAACACTGCATGTTGGTGAAGGGCATATTGAAGAAGGATCAGCCGAGTGGTTCTTGTGGGAGAACAACTCCATTTGGCTCACTAACTTCACACACCATCAGGCTTCCAAGCAGCTCTCAAGGAAACTCAGTTTTCACACTCTATGCTTAGTGCCCTTTGAGTGCATTATCTAGGAATGAACCTGGTAGAGCATCCCACACAAACGAATGCTCCACATGCGGGTTTCACATGCCACCAACTCCACATTCTCAGGCAACTTCAGCGCCACAGCCGTTTTCAGATAGCCCTCAATGCAAAGACTCGAGACGCAAATATTGGTGTGAGAGCTAATTCAATCAAGGAAACACTGCATGTTGGTGAAGGGCATATTGAAGAAGGATCAGCCGAGTGGTTCTTGTGGGAGAACAACTCCATTTGGCTCACTAACTTCACACACCATCAGGCTTCCAAGCAGCTCTCAAGGAAACTCAGTTTTCACACTCTATGCTTAGTGCCCTTTGAGTGCATTATCTAGGAATGAACTTGGTAGAGCATCGCACACAAACGAATGCTCCACATGCGGGTTTCACATGCCACCAACTCCACATTCACAGGCAACTTCAGCGCCACAGCCGTTTTCAGATAGCCCTCAATGCAAAGGCTCGAGACGCAAATATTGGTGTGAGAGCTAATTCAATCAAGGAAACACTGCATGTTGGTGAAGGGCATAATGAACAAGGATCAGCCGAGTGGTTCTTGTGGGAGAACAATTCCATTTGGCTCACTGACTCACACACCATCAGGCTTCCAAGCAGCTCTCAAGGTAACTCTGTTTTCACACTCTATGCTTAGTGCCCTTTGAGTGCCTAGGACTGAAATGAAGCTTGGTGAGCATCCCACACAAACGAATGCTCCACATGCGGGAGTCACATGCCACCAACTCCACATTCACAGGCAACTTCAGCGCCACAGCCGTTTTCAGATAGCCCTCAATGCAAAGGCTCTAGACGCAAATATTGGTGTGAGAGCTAATTCAATCAAGGAAACAGTGCATGTTGGTCAAGGGCATATTGAAGAAGGATCAGCCGAGTGGTTCTTGTGGGAGAACAACTCCATTTGGCTCACTAACTTCACACACCGTCAGGCTTCCAAGCAGCTCTCAAGGAAACTCAGTTTGCACACTCTATGCTTAGTGCCCTTTGAGTGCCTAGGACTGAAATGAAGCTTGGTAGAGTATCCCACACAAACGAATGCACCACATGCGGGTTTCACATGCCACCAACTCCACATTCACAGGCAACTTCAGTGCCACAGCCATTTTCAGATAGCCCTCAATGCAAAGGCTCTAGACGCAAATATTGGTGTGAGAGCTAATTCAATCAAGGAAACACTGCATGTTGGTGAAGGGCATATTGAAGAAGGATCAGCCGAGTGGTTCTTGTGGGAGAACAACTCCATTTGGCTCACTAACTTCACACACCATCAGGCTTCCAAGCAGCTCTCAAGGAATCTCAGTTTTCACACTCTATGCTTAGTGCCCTTTGAGTGCATTATCTAGGAATGAACCTGGTAGAGCATCCCACACAAACGAATGCTCCACATGCGGGTTTCACATGCCACCAACTCCACATTCACAGGCAACTTCAGCGCCACAGCCGTTTTCAGATAGCCCTCAATGCAAAGGCTCGAGACGCAAATATTGGTGTGAGAGCTAATTCAATCAAGGAAACACTGCATGTTGGTGAAGGGCATATTGAAGAAGGATCAGAAGAGTGGTTCTTGTGGGAGAACAACTCCATTTGGCTCACTACCTTCACACATCATCAGGTTTCCAAGCAGCTCTCAAGGTAACTCTGTTTTCACATTCTATGCTTAGTGCCCTTTGAGTGCCAAGGACTGAAATGAAGCTTGGTGAGCATCCCACACAAACGAATGCTCCACATGCGGGTTTCACATCCCACCAACTCCACATTCACAGGCAACTTCAGCGCCACAGCCGTTTTCAGATAGCCCTCAATGCAAAGGCTCTAGACGCAAATATTGGTGTGAGAGCTAATTCAATCAAGGAAACAGTGCATGTTGGTCAAGGGCATATTGAAGAAGGATCAGCCGAGTGGTTCTTGTGGGAGAACAACTCCATTTGGCTCACTAACTTCACACACCGTCAGGCTTCCAAGCAGCTCTCATGGAAACTCAGTTTGCACACTCTATGCTTAGTGCCCTTTGAGTGCCTAGGACTGAAATGAAGATTGGTAGAGTATCCCACACAAACGAATGCACCACATGCGGGTTTCACATGCCACCAACTCCACATTCACAGGCAACTTCAGTGCCACAGCCATTTTCAGATAGCCCTCAATGCAAAGGCTCTAGACGCAAATATTGGTGTGAGAGCTAATTCAATCAAGGAAACACTGCATGTTGGTGAAGGGCATATTGAAGAAGGATCAGCCGAGTGGTTCTTGTGGGAGAACAACTCCATTTGGCTCACTAACTTCACACACCATCAGGCTTCCAAGCAGCTCTCAAGGAATCTCAGTTTTCACACTCTATGCTTAGTGCCCTTTGAGTGCATTATCTAGGAATGAACCTGGTAGAGCATCCCACACAAACGAATGCTCCACATGCGGGTTTCACATGCCACCAACTCCACATTCACAGGCAACTTCAGCGCCACAGCCGTTTTCAGATAGCCCTCAATGCAAAGGCTCTAGACGCAAATATTGGTGTGAGAGCTAATTCAATCAAGGAAACACTGCATGTTGGTGAAGGGCATATTGAAGAAGGATCAGCCGAGTGGTTCTTGTGGGAGAACAACTCCATTTGGCTCACTAACTTCACACACCGTCAGGCTTCCAAGCAGCTCTCAAGGAAACTCAGTTTTCACACTCTATGCTTAGTGCCCTTTGAGTGCCTAGGACTGAAATGAAGCTTGGTAGAGTATCCCACACAAACGAATGCACCACATGCGGGTTTCACATGCCACCAACTCCACATTCACAGGCAACTTCAGTGCCACAGCCATTTTCAGATAGCCCTCAATGCAAAGGCTCTAGACGCAAATATTGGTGTGAGAGCTAATTCAATCAAGGAAACACTGCATGTTGGTGAAGGGCATATTGAAGAAGGATCAGCCGAGTGGTTCTTGTGGGAGAACAACTCCATTTGGCTCCCTAACTTTACACACCATCAGGCTTCCAAGCAGCTCTCAAGGAATCTCAGTTTTCACACTCTATGCTTAGTGCCCTTTGAGTGCATTATCTAGGAATGAACCTGGTAGAGCATCCCACACAAACGAATGCTCCACATGCGGGTTTCACATGCCACCAACTCCACATTCACAGGCAACTTCAGCGCCACAGCCGTTTTCAGATAGCCCTCAATGCAAAGGCTCGAGACGCAAATATTGGTGTGAGAGCTAATTCAATCAAGGAAACACTGCATGTTGGTGAAGGGCATATTGAAGAAGGATCAGCCGAGTGGTTCTTGTGGGAGAACAACTCCATTTGGATCACTAACTTCACACACCGTCAGGCTTCCAAGCAGCTCTCAAGGAAACTCAGTTTGCACACTCTATGCTTAGTGCCCTTTGAGTGCCTAGGACTGAAATGAAGCTTGGTGAGCATCGCACACAAACGAATGCTCCACATGCGGGTTTCACATGCCACCAACTCCACATTCACAGGCAACTTCAGTGCCACAGCCGTTTTCAGATAGCCCTCAATGCAAAGGCTCTAGATGCAAATATTGGTGTGAGAGCTAATTCAATCAAGGAAACACTGCATGTTAGTGAAGGGCATATTGAAGAAGTATCAGCCGAGTGGTTCTTGTGGGAGAACAACTCCATTTGGCTCACTAACTTCACACACCATCAGGCTTCCAAGCAGCTCTCAAGGAAACTCAGTTTTCACACTCTATGCTTAGTGCCCTTTGAGTGCATTATCTAGGAATGAACTTGGTAGAGCATCGCACACAAACGAATGCTCCACATGCGGGTTTCACATGCCACCAACTCCACATTCACAGGCAACTTCAGCGCCACAGCCGTTTTCAGATAGCCCTCAATGCAAAGGCTCGAGACGCAAATATTGGTGTGAGAGCTAATTCAGTCAAGGAAACACTGTATGTTGGTGAAGGGCATATTGAAGAAGGATCAGCCGAGTGGTTCTTGTGGGAGAACAACTCCATTTGGCTCACTAACGTCACACACCATCAGGTTTCCAAGCAGCTCTCAAGGAAACTCAGTTTTCACACTCTATGCTTAGTGCCCTTTGAGTGCCTAGGACTGAAATGAAGCTTGGTGAGCATCCCACACAAACGAATGCTCCACATGCGGGAGTCACATACCACCAACTCGACATTCACAGGCAACTTCAGCGCCACAGCCGTTTTTAGATAGCCCTCAATGCAAAGGCTCTAGATGCAAATATTGGTGTGAGAGCTAATTCAATCAAGGAAACACTGCATGTTGGTGAAGGGCATATTGAAGAAGGATCAGCCGAGTGGTTCTTGTGGGAGAAGAACTCCATTTGGCTCACTAACTTCACACACCGTCAGGCTTCCAAGCAGCTCTCAAGGAAACTCAGTTTTCACACTCTATGCTTAGTGCCCTTTGAGTGCCTAGGACTGAAATGTATCTTGGTGAGCATCCCACACAAACGAATGCACCGCATGCGGGTTTCACATGCCACCAACTCCACATTCACAAGCAACTTCAGTGCCACAGCCATTTTCAGATAGCCCTCAATGCAAAGGCTCTAGACGCAAATATTGGTGTGAGAGCTAATTCAATCAAGGAAACACTGCATGTTGGTGAAGGGCATATTGAAGAAGGATCAGCCGAGTGGTTCTTGTGGGAGAACAACTCCATTTGGCTCACTAACTTCACACACCATCAGGCTTCCAAGCAGCTCTCAAGGAATCTCAGTTTTCACACTCTATGCTTAGTGCCCTTTGAGTGCATTATCTAGGAATGAACCTGGTAGAGCATCCCACACAAACGAATGCTCCACATGCGGGTTTCACATGCCACCAACTCCACATTCACAGGCAACTTCAGCGCCACAGCCGTTTTCAGATAGCCCTCAATGCAAAGGCTCGAGACGCAAATATTGATGTGAGAGCTAATTCAATCAAGGAAACACTGCATGTTGGTGAAGGGCATATTGAAGAAGGATCAGCCGAGTGGTTCTTGTGGGAGAACAACTCCATTTGGCTCACTAACTTCACACACCATCAGGTTTCCAAGCAGCTCTCAAGGAAACTCAGTTTTCACACTCTATGCTCAGTGCCTTTTGAGTGCCTAGAACTGAAATGAAGCTTGGTGAGCATCCCACACAAACGAATGCTCCACATGCGGGTTTCACATGCCACCAACTCCACAATCACAGGCAACTTCAGCGCCACAGCCGTTTTCAGATAGCCCTCAATGCAAAGGCTCTAGACGCAAATATTGGTGTGAGAGCTAATTCAATCAAGGAAACACTGCATGTTGGTTAAGGGCATATTGGAGAAGGATCAGCCGAGTGGTTCTTGTGGGAGAACAACTCCATTTGGCTCACTAACTTCACACACCATCAGGCTTCCACTCAGCTCTCAAAGAAACTCAGTTTCCACACTCTATGCTTAGTGCCCTTTGAGTGCCTAGGACTGAAATGAAGCTTGGTGAGCATCCCACACAAACGAATGCTCCACATGCGGGTTTCACATGCTACCAACTCCACATTCACAGGCAACATCAGCGCCACAGCCGTTTTCAGATAGCCCTCAATGCAAAGGCTTGAGACGCAAATATTGGTGTGAGAGCTAATTCAATCAAGGAAACACTGCATGTTGGTGAAGGGCATATTGAAGAAGGATCAGCCGAGTGGTTCTTGTGGGAGAACAACTCCTTTTGGCTCACTAACTTCACACACCATCAGGTTTCCAAGCAGCTCTCAAGGAAACTCAGTTTTCACACTCTATGCTCAGTGCCGTTTGAGTGCCTAGGACTGAAATGAAGCTTGGTGAGCATCCCACACAAACGAATGCTCCACATGCGGGTTTCACATGCCACCAACTCTCCACATTCACAGGCAACTTCAGCGCCACAGACGTTTTCAGATAGCCCTCAATGCAAAGGCTCGAGACGCAAATATTGGTGTGAGAGCTAATTCAATCAAGGAAACACTGCATGTTGTTGAAGGGCATATTGAAGAAGGATCAGCCGAGTGGTTCTTGTGGGAGAACAACTCCATTTGGCTCACTAACTTCACACACCATCAGGCTTCCAAGCAGCTCTCAAGGAAACTCAGTTTTCACACTCTATGCTTAGTGCCCTTTGAGTGCCTAGGACTGAAATGAATCTTGGTGAGCATCCCACACAAACGAATGCTCCACATGCGGGAGTCACATGCCACCAACTCCACATTAACAGGCAACTTCAGTGCCACAGCCGTTTTTAGATAGCCCTCAATGCAAAGGCTCTAGACGCAAATATTGGTGTGAGAGCTAATTCAATCAAGGAAACACTGCATGTTGGTGAAGGGCATATTGAAGAAGGATCAGCTGAGTGGTTCTTGTGGGAGAAGAACTCCATTTGGCTCACTAACTTCACACACCATCAGGCTTCCAAGCAGCTCTCAAGGAAACTCAGTTTTCACACTCTATGCTTAGTGCCCTTTGAGTGCCTAGGACTGAAATGAAGCTTGGTGAGCATCCCACACAAACGAATGCTCCACATGCGGGTTTCACATGCCACCAACTCCACATTCACAGGCAACTTCAGCGCCACAGCCGTTTTCAGATAGCCCTCAATGCAAAGGCTCTAGATGCAAATATTGGTGTGAGAGCTAATTCAATCAAGGAAACACTGCATGTTGGTGAAGGGCATATTGAAGAAGGATCAGCCGAGTGGTTCTTGTGGGAGAACAACTCCATTTGGCTCACTAACTTCACACACCATCAGGTTTCCAAGCAGCTCTCAAGGAAACTCAGTTTTCACACTCTATGCTTAGTGCCCTTTGAGTGCCTAGGACTGAAATGAAGCTTGGTGAGCATCGCACACAAACGAATGCTCCACATGCGGGTTTCACATGCCACCAACTCCACATTCACAGGCAACATCAGCGCCACAGCCGTTTTCAGATAGCCCTCAATGCAAAGGCTCTAGACGCAAATATTGGTGTGAGAGCTAATTCAATCAAGGAAACACTGCATGTTGGTGAAGGGCATATTGAAGAAGGATCAGCCGAGGGTTCTTGTGGGAGAACAACTCCATTTGGCTCACTAACTTCACACACCATCAGGCTTCCAAGCAGCTCTCAAGGAATCTCAGTTTTCACACTCTATGCTTAGTGCCCTTTGAGTGCATTATCTAGGAATGAACCTGGTAGAGCATCCCACACAAACGAATGCTCCACATGCGGGTTTCACATGCCACCAACTCCACATTCACAGGCAACTTCAGCGCCACAGCCGTTTTCAGATAGCCCTCAATGCAAAGGCTCGAGACGCAAATATTGGTGTGAGAGCTAATTCAATCAAGGAAACACTGCATGTTGGTGAAGGGCATATTGGAGAAGGATCAGCCGAGTGGTTCT
Source organism: Ochotona princeps (assembly GCF_030435755.1). Lineage (NCBI taxonomy): Eukaryota > Metazoa > Chordata > Mammalia > Lagomorpha > Ochotonidae > Ochotona > Ochotona princeps. The sequence goes on from NW_026696454.1 coordinate 13,320, forward strand.
TGTGGGAGAACAACTCCATTTGGTCACTAACTTCACACACCATCAGGATTCCAAGCAGCTCTCAAAGAAACTCAGTTTCCACACTCTATGCTTAGTGCCCTTTGAGTGCCTAGGACTGAAATGAAGCTTGGTGAGCATCCCACACAAACGAATGCTCCACATGCGGGAGTCACATGCCACCAACTCCACATTAACAGGCAACTTCAGTGCCACAGCCGTTTTCAGATAGCCCTCAATGCAAAGGCTCGAAACGCAAATATTGGTGTGAGAGCTAATTCAATCAAGGAAACACTGCATGTTGGTGAAGGGCATATTGAAGAAGGATCAGCTGAGTGGTTCTTGTGGGAGAAGAACTCCATTTGGCTCACTAACTTCACACACCATCAGGCTTCCAAGCAGCTCTCAAGGAAACTCAGTTTTCACACTCTATGCTTAGTGCCCTTTGAGTGCCTAGGACTGAAATGAAGCTTGGTGAGCATCCCACACAAACGAATGCTCCACATGCGGGTTTCACATGCCACCAACTCCACATTCACAGGCAACTTCAGCGCCACAGCCGTTTTCAGATAGCCCTCAATGCAAAGGCTCTAGATGCAAATATTGGTGTGAGAGCTAATTCAATCAAGGAAACACTGCATGTTGGTGAAGGGCATATTGAAGAAGGATCAGCCGAGTGGTTCTTGTGGGAGAACAACTCCATTTGGCTCACTAACTTCACACACCATCAGGTTTCCAAGCAGCTCTCAAGGAAACTCAGTTTTCACACTCTATGCTTAGTGCCCTTTGAGTGCCTAGGACTGAAATGAAGCTTGGTGAGCATCCCACACAAACGAATGCTCCACATGCGGGTTTCACATGCCTCCAACTCCACATTAACAGGCAACATCAGCGCCACAGCCGTTTTCAGATAGCCCTCAATGCAAAGGCTCGAGACGCAAATATTGGTGTGAGAGCTAATTCAATCAAGGAAACACTGCATGTTGGTGAAGGGCATATTGAAGAAGGATCAGCCGAGGGTTCTTGTGGGAGAACAACTCCATTTGGCTCACTAACTTCACACACCATCAGGCTTCCAAGCAGCTCTCAAGGAATCTCAGTTTTCACACTCTATGCTTAGTGCCCTTTGAGTGCATTATCTAGGAATGAACCTATTAGAGCATCCCACACAAACGAATGCTCCACATGCGGGTTTCACATGCCACCAACTCCACATTCACAGGCAACTTCAGCGCCACAGCCGTTTTCAGATAGCCCTCAATGCAAAGGCTCTAGACGCAAATATTGGTGTGAGAGCTAATTCAATCAAGGAAACACTGCATGTTGGTGAAGGGCATATTGAAGAAGGATCAGCCGAGGGTTCTTGTGGGAGAACAACTCCATTTGGCTCACTAACTTCACACACCATCAGGCTTCCAAGCAGCTCTCAAGGAATCTCAGTTTTCACACTCTATGCTTAGTGCCCTTTGAGTGCATTATCTAGGAATGAACCTGGTAGAGCATCCCACACAAACGAATGCTCCACATGCGGGTTTCACATGCCACCAACTCCACATTCACAGGCAACTTCAGCGCCACAGCCGTTTTCAGATAGCCCTCAATGCAAAGGCTCTAGACGCAAATATTGGTGTGAGAGCTAATTCAATCAAGGAAACACTGCATGTTGGTGAAGGGCATATTGAAGAAGGATCAGCCGAGTGGTTCTTGTGGGAGAACAACTCCATTTGGCTCACTAACTTCACACACCATCAGGTTTCCAAGCAGCTCTCAAGGAAACTCAGTTTTCACACTCTATGCTCAGTGCCTTTTGAGTGCCTAGGACTGAAATGAAGCTTGGTGAGCATCCCACACAAACGAATGCTCCACATGCGGGTTTCACATGCTACCAACTCCACATTCACAGGCAACATCAGCGCCACAGCCGTTTTCAGATAGCCCTCAATGCAAAGGCTTGAGATGCAAATATTGGTGTGAGAGCTAATTCAATCAAGGAAACACTGCATGTTGGTGAAGGGCATATTGAAGAAGGATCAGCCGAGTGGTTCTTGTGGGAGAACAACCCCTTTTGGCTCACTAACTTCACACACCATCAGGTTTCCAAGCAGCTCTCAAGGAAACTCAGTTTTCACACTCTATGCTCAGTGCCCTTTGAGTGCCTAGGACTGAAATGAAGCTTGATGAGCATCCCACACAAACGAATGCTCCACATGCGGGTTTCACATGCCACCAACTCCACATTCACAGGCAACTTCAGCGCCACAGACGTTTTCAGATAGCCCTCAATGCAAAGGCTCGAAACGCAAATATTGGTGTGAGAGCTAATTCAATCAAGGAAACACTGCATGTTGGTGAAGGGCATATTGAAGAAGGATCAGCCGAGTGGTTCTTGTGGGAGAACAACTCCATTTGGCTCACTAACTTCACACACCATCAGGCTTCCAAGCAGCTCTCAAGGAAACTCAGTTTTCACACTCTATGCTTAGTGCCCTTTGAGTGCCTAGGACTGAAATGAATCTTGGTGAGCATCCCACACAAACGAATGCTCCACATGCGGGAGTCACATGACACCTACTCCACATTAACAGGCAACTTCAGTGCCACAGCCGTTTTCAGATAGCCCTCAATGCAAAGGCTCGAGACGCAAATATTGGTGTGAGAGCTAATTCAATCAAGGAAACACTGCATGTTGGTGAAGGGCATATTGAAGAAGGATCAGCTGAGTGGTTCTTGTGGGAGAAGAACTCCATTTAGCTCACTAACTTCACACACCATCAGGCTTCCAAGCAGCTCTCAAGGAAACTCAGTTTTCACACTCTATGCTTAGTGCCCTTTGAGTGCCTAGGACTGAAATGAAACTTGGTGAGCATCCCACACAAACGAATGCTCCATATGCGGGTTTCACATGCCACGAACTCCACATTCACAGGCAACATCAGCGCCACAGCCGTTTTCAGATAGCCCTCAATGCAAAGGCTCTAGACGCAAATATTTGTTTGAGAGCTAATTCAATCAAGGAAACACTGCATGTTGGTGAAGGGCATATTGAAGAAGGATCAGCCGAGTGGTTCTTGTGGGAGAACAACTCCATTTGGCTCACTAACTTCACACACCATCAGGCTTCCAAGCAGCTCTCAAGGAAACTCAGTTTTCACACTCTATGCTCAGTGCCGTTTGAGTGCCTAGGACTGAAATGAAGCTTGGTGAGCATCCCACACAAACGAATGCTCCACATGCGGGTTTCACATGCCACCAACTCCACATTCACAGGCAACTTCAGCGCCACAGCCGTTTTCAGATAGCCCTCAATGCAAAGGCTCGAGACACAAATATTGGTGTGAGAGCTAATTCAATCAAGGAAACACTGCATGTTGGTGAAGGGCATATTGAAGAAGGATCAGCCGAGTGGTTCTTGTGGGAGAACAACTCCATTTGCCTCACTAACTTTACACACCATCAGGCTTCCAAGCAGCTCTCAAGGAAACTCAGTTTTCACACTCTATGCTTAGTGCCCTTTGAGTGCATTATCTAGGAATGAACCTGGTAGAGCATCCCACACAAACGAATGCTCCACATGCGGGTTTCACATGCCACCAACTCCACATTCACAGGCAACATCAGCGCCACAGCCATTTTCAGATAGCCCTCAATGCAAAGGCTCTAGACGCAAATATTGGTGTGAGAGCTAATTCAATCAAGGAAACACTGCATGTTGGTGAATGGCATATTGAAGAAGCATCAGCCGAGTGGTTCTTGTGGGAGAACAACTCCATTTGGCTCACTAACTTCACACACCATCAGGTTTCCAAGCAGCTCTCAAGGAAACTCAGTTTTCACACTCTATGCTCAGTGCCGTTTGAGTGCCTAGGACTGAAATGAAGCTTGGTGAGCATCCCACACAAACGAATGCTCCACATGCGGGTTTCACATGCCACCAACTCCACATTCACAGGCAACTTCAGCGCCACAGCCGTTTTCAGATAGCCCTCAATGCAAAGGCTCGAGACGCCAATATTGGTGTGAGAGCTAATTCAATCAAGGAAACACTGCATGTTGGTGAAGGGCATATTGAAGAAGGATCAGCCGAGTGGTTCTTGTGGGAGAACAACTCCATTTGCCTCACTAACTTTACACACCATCAAGCTTCCAAGCAGCTCTCAAGGAAACTCAGTTTTCACACTCTATGCTTAGTGCCCTTTGAGTGCATTATCTAGGAATGAACTTGGTAGAGCATCCCACACAAACGAATGCTCCACATGCGGGTTTCACATGCCACCAACTCCACATTCACAGGCAACTTCAGCGCCACAGCCGTTTTCAGATAGCCCTCAATGCAAAGGCTCTAGACGCAAATATTGGTGTGAGAACTAATTCAATCAAGGAAACACTGCATGTTGGTGAAGGGCATATTGAAGAAGGATCAGCCGAGTGGTTCTTGTGGGAGAACAACTCCATTTGGCTCACTAACTTCACACACCATCAGGCTTCCAAGCAGCTCTCAAGGAAACTCAGTTTTCACACTCTATGCTTAGTGCCCTTTGAGTGCCTAGGACTGAAATGAAACTTGGTGAGCATCCCACACAAACGAATGCTCCATATGCGGGTTTCACATGCCACGAACTCCACATTCACAGGCAACATCAGCGCCACAGCCGGTTTCAGATAGCCCTCAATGCAAAGGCTCTAGACGCAAATATTTGTTTGAGAGCTAATTCAATCAAGGAAACACTGCATGTTGGTGAAGGGCATATTGAAGAAGGATCAGCCGAGTGGTTCTTGTGGGAGAACAACTCCATTTGCCTCACTAACTTCACACACCATCAGGCTTCCAAGCAGCTCTCAAGGAAACTCAGTTTTCACACTCTATGCTCAGTGCCCTTTGAGTGCCTAGGACTGAAATGAAGCTTGGTGAGCATCCCACACAAACGAATGCTCCACATGCGGGTTTCACATGCCACCAACTCCACATTCACAGGCAACTTCAGCGCCACAGCCGTTTTCAGATAGCCCTCAATGCAAAGGCTCGAGACACAAATATTGGTGTGAGAGCTAATTCAATCAAGGAAACACTGCATGTTGGTGAAGGGCATATTGAAGAAGGATCAGCCGAGTGGTTCTTGTGGGAGAACAACTCCATTTGCCTCACTAACTTTACACACCATCAGGCTTCCAAGCAGCTCTCAAGGAAACTCAGTTTTCACACTCTATGCTTAGTGCCCTTTGAGTGCATTATCTAGGAATGAACCTGGTAGAGCATCCCACACAAACGAATGCTCCACATGCGGGTTTCACATGCCACCAACTCCACATTCACAGGCAACATCAGCGCCACAGCCGTTTTCAGATAGCCCTCAATGCAAAGGCTCTAGACGCAAATATTGGTGTGAGAGCTAATTCAATCAAGGAAACACTGCATGTTGGTGAATGGCATATTGAAGAAGGATCAGCCGAGTGGTTCTTGTGGGAGAACAACTCCATTTGGCTCACTAACTTCACACACCATCAGGTTTCCAAGCAGCTCTCAAGGAAACTCAGTTTTCACACTCTATGCTCAGTGCCGTTTGAGTGCCTAGGACTGAAATGAATCTTGGTGAGCATCCCACACAAACGAATGCTCCACATGAGGGTTTCACATGCCACCAACTCCACATTCACAGGCAACTTCAGCGCCACAGCCGTTTTCAGATAGCCCTCAATGCAAAGGCTCGAGACGCCAATATTGGTGTGAGAGCTAATTCAATCAAGGAAACACTGCATGTTGGTGAAGGGCATATTGAAGAAGGATCAGCCGAGTGGTTCTTGTGGGAGAACAACTCCATTTGCCTCACTAACTTTACACACCATCAAGCTTCCAAGCAGCTCTCAAGGAAACTCAGTTTTCACACTCTATGCTTAGTGCCCTTTGAGTGCATTATCTAGGAATGAACCTGGTAGAGCATCCCACACAAACGAATGCTCCACATGCGGGTTTCACATGCCACCAACTCCACATTCACAGGCAACTTCAGCGGCACAGACGTTTTCAGATAGCCCTCAATGCAAAGGCTCGAGACGCAAATATTGATGTGAGAGCTAATTCAATCAAGGAAACACTGCATGTTGGTGAAGGGCATATTGAAGAAGGATCAGCCGAGTGGTTCTTGTGGGAGAACAACTCCATTTGGCTCACTAACTTCACACACCATCAGGCTTCCAAGCAGCTCTCAAGGAAACTCAGTTTTCACACTCTATGCTTAGTGCCCTTTGAGTGCCTAGGACTGAAATGAAGCTTGGTGAGCATCCCACACAAACGCATGCTCCACATGCGGGTTTCACATGCCACCAACTCCACATTCACAGACAACTTCAGCGCCACAGCCGTTTTCAGATAGCCCTCAATGCAAAGGCTCGAGACGCAAATATTGGTGTGAGAGCTAATTCAATCAAGCAAACACTGCATGTTGGTGAAGGGCATATTGAAGAAGGATCAGCCGAGTGGTTCTTGTGGGAGAACAACTCCATTTGGCTCACTAACTTCACACACCGTCAGGCTTCCAAGCAGCTCTCAAGGAAACTCAGTTTTCACACTCTATGCTTAGTGCCCTTTGAGTGCATTATCTAGGAATGAACCTGGTAGAGCATCCCACACAAACGAATGCTCCACATGCGGGTTTCACATGCCACCAACTCCACAATCACAGGCAACTTCAGCGCCACAGCCGTTTTCAGATAGCCCTCAATGCAAAGGCTCTAGATGCAAATATTGGTGTGAGAGCTAATTCAATCAAGGAAACACTGCATGTTGGTGAAGGGCATATTGAAGAAGGATCAGCCGAGTGGTTCTTGTGGGGGAACAACTCCATTTGGGTCACTAACTTCACACACCATCAGGCTTCCAAGCAGCTCTCAAGGAAACTCAGTTTTCACACTCTATGCTTAGTGCCCTTTGAGTGCATTATCTAGGAATGAACCTGGTAGAGCATCCCACACAAACGAATGCTCCACATGCGGGTTTCACATGCCACCAACTCCACATTCACAGGCAACTTCAGCGCCACAGCCGTTTTCAGATAGCCCTCAATGCAAAGGCTCTAGACGCAAATATTTGTGTGAGAGCTAATTCAGTCAAGGAAACACTGCATGTTGGTGAAGGGCATATTGAAGAAGGATCAGCCGAGTGGTTCTTGTGGGAGAACAACTCCATTTGGCTCACTAACTTCACACACCATCAGGTTTCCAAGCAGCTCTCAAGGAAACTCAGTTTTCACACTCTATGCTTAGTGCCATTTGAGTGCCTAGGACTGAAATGAAGCTTGGTGAGCATCCCACACAAACGAATGCTCCACATGCGGGTTTCACATGCCAACAACTCCACATTCACAGGCAACTTCAGCGCCACAGCCGTTTTCAGATAGCCCTCAATGCAAAGGCTCTAGATGCAAATATTGGTGTGAGAGCTAATTCAATCAAGGAAACACTGCATGTTGGTGAAGGGCATATTGAAGAAGGATCAGCCGAGTGGTTCTTGTGGGAGAACAACTCCATTTGCCTCACTAACTTTACACACCATCAGGCTTCCAAGCAGCTCTCAAGGAAACTCAGTTTTCACACTCTATGCTTAGTGCCCTTTGAGTGCATTATCTAGGAATGAACCTGGTAGAGCATCCCACACAAACGAATGCTCCACATGCGGGTTTCACATGCCACCAACTCCACATTCACAGGCAACTTCAGCGCCACAGCCGTTTTCAGATAGCCCTCAATGCAAAGGCTCTAGACGCAAATATTGGTGTGAGAGCTAATTCAATCAAGGAAACACTGCATGTTGGTGAAGGGCATATTGAAGAAGGATCAGCCGAGTGGTTCTTGTGGGAGAACAACTCCATTTGGCTCACTAACTTCACACACCATCAGGCTTCCAAGCAGCTCTCAAGGAAACTCAGTTTTCACACTCTATGCTTAGTGCCCTTTGAGTGCATTATCTAGGAATGAACCTGGTAGAGCATCCCACACAAACGAATGCTCCACATGCGGGTTTCACATGCCACCAACTCCACATTCACAGGCAACTTCAGCGCCACAGACTTTTTCAGATAGCCCTCAATGCAAAGGCTCGAGACGCAAATATTGGTGTGAGAGCTAATTCAATCAAGGAAACACTGCATGTTGGTGAAGGGCATATTGAAGAAGGATCAGCCGAGTGGTTCTTGTGGGAGAACAACTCCATTTGGCTCACTAACTTCACACACCATCAGGCTTCCAAGCAGCTCTCAAGGATACTCAGTTTTCACACTCTATGCTTAGTGCCCTTTGAGTGCCTAGGACTGAAATGAAGCTTGGTGAGCATCCCACACAAACCAATGCTCCACATGCGGGTTTCACATGCCACCAACTCCACATTCACAAGCAACATCAGCGCCACAGCCGTTTTCAGATAGCCCTCAATGCAAAGGCTCTAGACGCAAATATTGGTGTGAGAGCTAATTCAATCAAGGAAACACTGCATGTTGGTGAAGGGCATATTGAAGAAGGATCAGCCGAGTGGTTCTTGTGGGAGAACAACTCCATTTGGCTCACTAACTTCACACACCATCAGGCTTCCAAGCAGCTCTCAAGGAAACTCAGTTTTCACACTCTATGCTTAGTGCCCTTTGAGTGCATTATCTAGGAATGATCCTGGTGAGCATCCCACACAAACGAATGCTCCACTTGCGGGTTTCACATGCCACCAACTCCACATTCACAGGCAACTTCAGTGCCACAGCCGTTTTCAGATAGCCCTCAATGCAAAGGCTCTAGACGCAAATATTGGTGTGAGAGCTAATTCAATCAAGCAAACACTGCATGTTGGTGAAGGGCATATTGAAGAAGGATCAGCCGAGTGGTTCTTGTGGGAGAACAACTCCATTTGGCTCACTAACTTCACACACCATCAGGCTTCCAAGCAGCTCTCAAGGAAACTCAGTTTTCACACTCTATGCTCAGTGCCCTTTGAGTGCCTAGGACTGAAATGAAGCTTGGTGAGCATCCCACACAAACGAATGCTCCACATGCGGGTTTCACATGCCACCAACTCCACATTCACAGGCAACTTCAGCGCCACAGCCGTTTTCAGATAGCCCTCAATGCAAAGGCTCGAGACACAAATATTTGTTTGAGAGCTAATTCAATCAAGGAAACACTGCATGTTGGTGAAGGGCATATTGAAGAAGGATCAGCCGAGTGGTTCTTGTGGGAGAACAACTCCATTTGGCTCACTAACTTCACACACCATCAGGCTTCCAAGCAGCTCTCAAGGAAACTCAGTTTTCACACTCTATGCTCAGTGCCCTTTGAGTGCCTAGGACTGAAATGAAGCTTGGTGAGCATCCCACACAAACGAATGCTCCACATGCGGGTTTCACATGCCACCAACTCCACATTCACAGGCAACTTCAGCCCCACAGCCGTTTTCAGATAGCCCTCAATGCAAAGGCTCTAGACACAAATATTGGTGTGAGAGCTAATTCAATCAAGGAAACACTGCATGTTGGTGAAGGGCATATTGAAGAAGGATCAGCCGAGTGGTTCTTGTGGGAGAACAACTCCATTTGCCTCACTAACTTTACACACCATCAGGCTTCCAAGCAGCTCTCAAGGAAACTCAGTTTTCACAGTCTATGCTTAGTGCCCTTTGAGTGCCTAGGACTGAAACGAAGGTTGGTGAGCATCCCACACAAACGAATGCTCCACATGCGGGTTTCACATGCCACCAACTCCACATTCACAGGCAACATCAGCGCCACAGCCGTTTTCAGATAGCCCTCAATGCAAAGGCTCTAGACGCAAATATTGGTGTGAGAGCTAATTCAATCAAGGAAACACTGCATGTTGGTGAAGGGCATATTGAAGAAGGATCAGCCGAGTGGTTCTTGTGGGAGAACAACTCCATTTGGCTCACTAACTTCACACACCATCAGGCTTCCAAGCAGCTCTCAAGGAAACTCAGTTTTCACACTCTATGCTTAGTGCCCTTTGAGTGCCTAGGACTGAAATGAAGCTTGGTGAGCATCCCACACAAACGCATGCTCCACATGCGGGTTTCACATGCCACCAACTCCACATTCACAGACAACTTCAGCGCCACAGCCGTTTTCAGATAGCCCTCAATGCAAAGGCTCTAGACGCAAATATTGGTGTGAGAGCTAATTCAATCAAGCAAACACTGCATGTTGGTGAAGGGCATATTGAAGAAGGATCAGCCGAGTGGTTCTTGTGGGAGAACAACTCCATTTGGCTCACTAACTTCACACACCGTCAGGCTTCCAAGCAGCTCTCAAGGAAACTCAGTTTTCACACTCTATGCTTAGTGCCCTTTGAGTGCATTATCTAGGAATGAACCTGGTAGAGCATCCCACACAAACGAATGCTCCACATGCGGGTTTCACATGCCACCAACTCCACAATCACAGGCAACTTCAGCGCCACAGCCGTTTTCAGATAGCCCTCAATGCAAAGGCTCTAGATGCAAATATTGGTGTGAGAGCTAATTCAATCAAGGAAACACTGCATGTTGGTGAAGGGCATATTGAAGAAGGATCAGCCGAGTGGTTCTTGTGGGGGAACAACTCCATTTGGGTCACTAACTTCACACACCATCAGGCTTCCAAGCAGCTCTCAAGGAAACTCAGTTTTCACACTCTATGCTTAGTGCCCTTTGAGTGCATTATCTAGGAATGAACCTGGTAGAGCATCCCACACAAACGAATGCTCCACATGCGGGTTTCACATGCCACCAACTCCACATTCACAGGCAACTTCAGCGCCACAGCCGTTTTCAGATAGCCCTCAATGCAAAGGCTCTAGACGCAAATATTTGTGTGAGAGCTAATTCAGTCAAGGAAACACTGCATGTTGGTGAAGGGCATATTGAAGAAGGATCAGCCGAGTGGTTCTTGTGGGAGAACAACTCCATTA
>NW_026696455.1:0-37189 GCF_030435755.1 Ochotona princeps
TTGTGTGGGATGTTCTACCAGGTTCATTCCTAGATAATGCACTCAAAGGGCACTAAGCATAGAGTGTGAAAATTGAGTTTCCTTGAGAGCTGCTTGGAAGCCTGATGGTGTGTGAAGTTAGTGAGCCAAATGGAGTTGTTCTCCCACAAGAACCACTCGGCTGATCCTTCTTCAATATGCCCTTCACCAACATGCAGTGTTTCCTTGATTGAATTAGCTCTCACACCAATATTTGCGTCTAAAGCCTTTGCATTGAGGGCTATCTGAAAACGGCTGTGGCGCTGAAGTTGCCTGTGAATGTGGAGTTGGTGGCATGTGAAACCCGCATGTGGAGCATTCGTTTGTGTGGGATGCTCTACCAGGTTCATTCCTAGATAATGCACTCAAAGGGCACTAAGCATAGAGTGTGAAAACTGAGTTTCCTTGAGAGCTGCTTGGAAGCCTGATGTTGTGTGAAGTTAGTGAGCCAAATGGAGTTGTTCTCCCACAAGAACCACTCGTCTGATCCTTCTTCAATATGCCCTTCACCAACATGCAGAGTTTCCTTGATTGAATTAGCTCTCACACCAATATTTGCGTCTAGAGCCTTTGCATTGAGGGCTATCTGAAAACGGCTGTGGCGCTGAAGTTGCCTGTGAATGTGGAGTTGGTGGCATGTGAAACCCGCATGTGGAGCATTCGTTTGTGTGGGATGCTCTACCAGGTTCATTCCTAGATAATGCACTCAAAGGGCACTAAGCATAGAGTGTGAAAACTGAGTTTCCTTGAGAGCTGCTTGGAAGCCTGATGGTGTGTGAAGTTAGTGAGCCAAATGGAGTTGTTCTCCCACAAGAACCACTCGGCTGATCCTTCTTCAATATGCCCTTCACCAACATGCAGTGTTTCCTTGATTGAATTAGCTCTCACACCAATATTTGCGTCTAGAGCCTTTGCATTGAGGGCTATCTGAAAACGGCTGTGGCGCTGAAGTTGCCTGTGAATGTGGAGTTGGTGGCATGTGAAACCCGCATGTGGAGCATTCGTTTGTGTGGGATGCTCTACCAGGTTCATTTCAGTCCTAGGCACTCAAAGGGCACTAAGCATAGAGTGTGAAAACTGAGTTTCCTTGAGAGCTGCTTGGAAGCCTGATGGTGTGTGAAGTTAGTGAGCCAAATGGAGTTGTTCTCCCACAAGAACCACTCGGCCGATCCTTCTTCAATATGCCCTTCACCAACATGCAGTGTTTCCTTGATTGAATTAGCTCTCACACCAATATATGCGTCTAGAGCCTTTGCATTTAGGGCTATCTGAAAACGGCTGTGGCTCTGAAGTTGCCTGTCAATGTGGAGTTGGTGGCATGTGAAACTCGCATGTGGAGCATTCGTTTGTGTGGGATGCTCTACCAGGTTCATTTCAGTCCTAGGCACTCAAAGGGCACTAAGCATAGAGTGTGAAAACTGAGTTTCCTTGAGAGCTGCTTGGAAGCCTGATGGTGTGTGAAGTTAGTGAGCCAAATGGAGTTGTTCTCCCACAAGAACCACTCGGCTGATCCTTCTTCAATATGCCCTTCACCAACATGCAGTGTTTCCTTGATTGAATTAGCTCTCACACCAATATTTGCGTCTAGAGCCTTTGCATTGAGGGCTATCTGAAAACGGCTGTGGTGCTGAAGTTGCCTGTCAATGTGGAGTTGGTGGCATGTGAAACCCGCATGTGGAGCATTCGTTTGTGTGGGATGCTCACCAAGCTTCATTTCAGTCCTAGGTACTCAAAGGTCACTAAGCATAGAGTGTGAAAACTGAGTTTCCTTGAGAGCTGCTTGGAAGCCTGATGGTGTGTGAAGTTAGTGAGCCAAATGGAGTTGTTCTCCCACAAGAACCACTCGGCTGATCCTTCTTCAATATGCCCTTCACCAACATGCAGTGTTTCCTTGATTGAATTAGCTCTCACACCAATATTTGCGTCTAGAGCCTTTGCATTGAGGGCTATCTGAAAACGGCTGTGGCGCTGAAGTTGCCTGTGAATGTGGAGTTGGTGGCATGTGAAACCCGCATGTGGAGCATTCGTTTGTGTGGGATGTTCTACCAGGTTCATTCCTAGATAATGCACTCAAAGGGCACTAAGCATAGAGTGTGAAAACTGAGTTTCCCTGAGAGCTGCTTGGAAGCCTGATGGTGTGTGAAGTTAGTGAGCCAAATGGAGTTGTTCTCCCACAAGAACCACTCGGCTGATCCTTCTTCAATATGCCCTTCACCAACATGCAGTGTTTCCTTGATTGAATTAGCTCTCACATCAATATTTGCGTCTAGAGCCTTTGCATTGAGGGCTATCTGAAAACGGCTGTGGCGCTGAAGTTGCCTGTGAATGTGGAGTTGGTGGCATGTGAAACCCGCATGTGGAGCATTCGTTTGTGTGGGATGCTCTACCAGGTTCATTCCTAGATAATGCACTCAAAGGGCACTAAGCATAGAGTGTGAAAACTGAGTTTCCTTGAGAGCTGCTTGGAAGCCTGATGGTGTGTGAAGTTAGTGAGCCAAATGGAGTTGTTCTCCCACAAGAACCACTCGGCTGATCCTTCTTCAATATGCCCTTCACCAACATGCAGAGTTTCCTTGATTGAATTAGCTCTCACACCAATATTTGCGTCTAGAGCCTTTGCATTGAGGGCTATCTGAAAACGGCTGTGGCGCTGAAGTTGCCTGTGAATGTGGAGTTGGTGGCATGTGAAACCCGCATGTGGAGCATTCGTTTGTGTGGGATGCTCTACCAGGTTCATTCCTAGATAATGCACTCAAAGGGCACTAAGCATAGAGTGTGAAAACTGAGTTTCCTTGAGAGCTGCTTGGAAGCCTGATGGTGTGTGAAGTTAGTGAGCCAAATGGAGTTGTTCTCCCACAAGAACCACTCGGCTGATCCTTCTTCAATATGCCCTTCACCAACATGCAGTGTTTCCTTGATTGAATTAGCTCTCACACCAATATTTGCGTCTAGAGCCTTTGCATTGAGGGCTATCTGAAAACGGCTGTGGCGCTGAAGTTGCCTGTGAATGTGGAGTTGGTGGCATGTGAAACCCGCATGTGGAGCATTCGTTTGTGTGGGATGCTCTACCAGGTTCATTTCAGTCCTAGGCACTCAAAGGGCACTAAGCATAGAGTGTGAAAACTGAGTTTCCTTGAGAGCTGCTTGGAAGCCTGATGGTGTGTGAAGTTAGTGAGCCAAATGGAGTTGTTCTCCCACAAGAACCACTCGGCCGATCCTTCTTCAATATGCCCTTCACCAACATGCAGTGTTTCCTTGATTGAATTAGCTCTCACACCAATATATGCGTCTAGAGCCTTTGCATTTAGGGCTATCTGAAAACGGCTGTGGCTCTGAAGTTGCCTGTCAATGTGGAGTTGGTGGCATGTGAAACTCGCATGTGGAGCATTCGTTTGTGTGGGATGCTCTACCAGGTTCATTTCAGTCCTAGGCACTCAAAGGGCACTAAGCATAGAGTGTGAAAACTGAGTTTCCTTGAGAGCTGCTTGGAAGCCTGATGGTGTGTGAAGTTAGTGAGCCAAATGGAGTTGTTCTCCCACAAGAACCACTCGGCTGATCCTTCTTCAATATGCCCTTCACCAACATGCAGTGTTTCCTTGATTGAATTAGCTCTCACACCAATATTTGCGTCTAGAGCCTTTGCATTGAGGGCTATCTGAAAACGGCTGTGGTGCTGAAGTTGCCTGTCAATGTGGAGTTGGTGGCATGTGAAACCCGCATGTGGAGCATTCGTTTGTGTGGGATGCTCACCAAGCTTCATTTCAGTCCTAGGTACTCAAAGGTCACTAAGCATAGAGTGTGAAAACTGAGTTTCCTTGAGAGCTGCTTGGAAGCCTGATGGTGTGTGAAGTTAGTGAGCCAAATGGAGTTGTTCTCCCACAAGAACCACTCGGCTGATCCTTCTTCAATATGCCCTTCACCAACATGCAGTGTTTCCTTGATTGAATTAGCTCTCACACCAATATTTGCGTCTAGAGCCTTTGCATTGAGGGCTATCTGAAAACGGCTGTGGCGCTGAAGTTGCCTGTGAATGTGGAGTTGGTGGCATGTGAAACCCGCATGTGGAGCATTCGTTTGTGTGGGATGTTCTACCAGGTTCATTCCTAGATAATGCACTCAAAGGGCACTAAGCATAGAGTGTGAAAACTGAGTTTCCCTGAGAGCTGCTTGGAAGCCTGATGGTGTGTGAAGTTAGTGAGCCAAATGGAGTTGTTCTCCCACAAGAACCACTCGGCTGATCCTTCTTCAATATGCCCTTCACCAACATGCAGTGTTTCCTTGATTGAATTAGCTCTCACATCAATATTTGCGTCTAGAGCCTTTGCATTGAGGGCTATCTGAAAACGGCTGTGGCGCTGAAGTTGCCTGTGAATGTGGAGTTGGTGGCATGTGAAACCCGCATGTGGAGCATTCGTTTGTGTGGGATGCTCTACCAGGTTCATTCCTAGATAATGCACTCAAAGGGCACTAAGCATAGAGTGTGAAAACTGAGTTTTCCTTGAGAGCTGCTTGGAAGCCTGATGGTGTGTGAAGTTAGTGAGCCAAATGGAGTTGTTCTCCCACAAGAACCACTCGGCTGATCCTTCTTCAATATGCCCTTCACCAACATGCAGAGTTTCCTTGATTGAATTAGCTCTCACACCAATATTTGCGTCTAGAGCCTTTGCATTGAGGGCTATCTGAAAACGGCTGTGGCGCTGAAGTTGCCTGTGAATGTGGAGTTGGTGGCATGTGAAACCCGCATGTGGAGCATTCGTTTGTGTGGGATGCTCTACCAGGTTCATTCCTAGATAATGCACTCAAAGGGCACTAAGCATAGAGTGTGAAAACTGAGTTTCCTTGAGAGCTGCTTGGAAGCCTGATGGTGTGTGAAGTTAGTGAGCCAAATGGAGTTGTTCTCCCACAAGAACCACTCGGCTGATCCTTCTTCAATATGCCCTTCACCAACATGCAGTGTTTCCTTGATTGAATTAGCTCTCACACCAATATTTGCGTCTAGAGCCTTTGCATTGAGGGCTATCTGAAAACGGCTGTGGCACTGAAGTTGCCTGTGAATGTGGAGTTGGTGGCATGTGAAACCCGCATGTGGAGCATTCGTTTGTGTGGGATGCTCTACCAGGTTCATTCCTAGATAATGCACTCAAAGGGCACTAAGCATAGAGTGTGAAAACTGAGTTTCCTTGAGAGCTGCTTGGAAGCCTGATGGTGTGTGAAGTTAGTGAGCCAAATGGAGTTGTTCTCCCACAAGAACCACTCGGCTGATGCTTCTTCAATATGCCCTTCACCAACATGCAGTGTTTCCTTGATTGAATTAGCTCTCACACCAATATATGCGTCTAGAGCCTTTGCATTGAGGGCTATCTGAAAACGGCTGTGGCGCTGAAGTTGCCTGTCAATGTGGAGTTGGTGGCATGTGAAACTCGCATGTGGAGCATTCGTTTGTGTGGGATGCTCTACCAGGTTCATTTCAGTCCTAGGCACTCAAAGGGCACTAAGCATAGAGTGTGAAAACTGAGTTTCCTTGAGAGCTGCTTGGAAGCCTGATGGTGTGTGAAGTTAGTGAGCCAAATGGAGTTGTTCTCCCACAAGAACCACTCGGCTGATCCTTCTTCAATATGCCCTTCACCAACATGCAGTGTTTCCTTGATTGAATTAGCTCTCACACCAATATTTGCGTCTAGAGCCTTTGCATTGAGGGCTATCTGAAAACGGTTGTGGCGCTGAAGTTGCCTGTGAATGTGGAGTTGGTGGGCATGTGAAACCCGCATGTGGAGCATTCGTTTGTGTGGGATGCTCTACCAGGTTCATTCCTAGATAATGCACTCAAAGGGCACTAAGCATAGAGTGTGAAAACTGAGTTTCCTTGAGAGCTGCTTGGAAGCCTGATGGTGTGTGAAGTTAGTGAGCCAAATGGAGTTGTTCTCCACAAGAACCACTCGGCTGATCCTTCTTCAATATGCCCTTCACCAACATGCAGTGTTTCCTTGATTGAATTAGCTCTCACACCAATATTTGCGTCTAGAGCCTTTGCTTTGAGGGCTATCTGAAAACGGCTGTGGCGCTGAAGTTGCCTGTGAATGTGGAGTTGGTGGCATGTGAAAACCGCATGTGGAGCATTCGTTTGTGTGGGATGCTCTACCAGGTTCATTCCTAGATAATGCACTCAAAGGGCACTAAGCATAGAGTGTGAAAACTGAGTTTCCTTGAGAGCTGCTTGGAAGCCTGATGGTGTGTGAAGTTAGTGAGCCAAATGGAGTTGTTCTCCCACAAGAACCACTCGGCTGATCCTTCTTCAATATGCCCTTCACCAACATGCAGTGTTTCCTTGATTGAATTAGCTCTCACACCAATATTTGCGTCTAGAGCCTTTGCTTTGAGGGCTATCTGAAAACGGCTGTGGCGCTGAAGTTGCCTGTGAATGTGGAGTTGGTGGCATGTGAAACCCGCATGTGGAGCATTCGTTTGTGTGGGATGCTCTACCAGGTTCATTCCTAGATAATGCACTCAAAGGGCACTAAGCATAGAGTGTGAAAACTGAGTTTCCTTGAGAGCTGCTTGGAAGCCTGATGGTGTGTGAAGTTAGTGAGCCAAAAAATGAGTTGTTCTCCCACAAGAACCACTCGGCTGATCCTTCTTCAATATGCCCTTCACCAACATGCAGTGTTTCCTTGATTGAATTAGCTCTCACACCAATATTTGCGTCTAGAGCCTTTGCATGGAAGGCTATCTGAAAACAGCTGTGGCGCTGAAGTTGCCTGTCAATGTGGAGTTGGTGGCATGTGAAACCCGCATGTGGAGCATTCGTTTGTGTGGCATGCTCTACCAGGTTCTTTTCAGTCCTAGGTACTCAAAGGGCACTAAGCATAGAGTGTGAAAACTGAGTTTCCTTGAGAGCTGCTTGGAAGCCTGATGGTGTGTGAAGTTAGTGAGCAAATGGAGTTGTTCTCCCACAAGAACCACTCGGCTGATCCTTCTTCAATATGCCCTTCACCAACATGCAGTGTTTCCTTGATTGAATTAGCTCTCACACCAATATTTGCGTCTAGAGCCTTTGCATTGAGGGCTATCTGAAAACGGCTGTGGCGCTGAAGTTGCCTGTCAATGTGGAGTTGGTGGCATGTGAAACCCGCATGTGGAGCATTCGTTTGTGTGGGATGCTCTACCAGGTTCATTCCTAGATAATGCACTCAAAGGGCACTAAGCATAGAGTGTGAAAACTGAGTTTCCTTGAGAGCTGCTTGGAAGCCTGATGGTGTGTGAAGTTAGTGAGCCAAATGGAGTTGTTCTCCCACAAGAACCACTCGGCCGATCCTTCTTCAATATGCCCTTCACCAACATGCAGTGTTTCCTTGATTGAATTAGCTCTCACACCAATATTTGCGTCTAGAGCCTTTGCATTGAGGGCTATCTGAAAACGGCTGTGGCGCTGAAGTTGCCTGTGAATGTGGAGTTGGTGGCATGTGAAACCCGCATGTGGAGCATTCGTTTGTGTGGGATGTTCTACCAGGTTCATTCCTAGATAATGCACTCAAAGGGCACTAAGCATAGAGTGTGAAAACTGAGTTTCCTTGAGAGCTGCTTGGAAGCCTGATGGTGTGTGAAGTTAGTGAGCCAAATGGAGTTGTTCTCCCACAAGAACCACTCGGCTGATCCTTCTTCAATATGCCCTTCACCAACATGCAGTGTTTCCTTGATTGAATTATCCCAACACCAATATTTGCGTCTAGAGCCTTTGCATTGAGGGCTATCTGGGGGGGGGGGGGGGGGGGGGGAAAACGGCTGTGGCGCTGAAGTTGCCTGTGAATGTGGAGTTGGTGGCATGTGAAACCCGCATGTGGAGCATTCGTTTGTGTGGGATGCTCTACCAGGTTCATTTCAGTCGTAGGTACTCAAAGGGCACTAAGCATAGAGTGTGAAAACTGAGTTTCCTTGAGAGCTGCTTGAAGCCTGATTTTGTGTGAAGTTAGTGAGCCAAATGGAGTTGTTCTCCCACAAGAACCACTCGGCTGATCCTTCTTCAATATGCCCTTCACCAACATGCAGTGTTTCCTTGATTGAATTAGCTCTCACACCAATATTTGCGTCTAGAGCCTTTGCATGGAGGGCTATCTGAAAACGGCTGTGGCGCTGAAGTTGCCTGTCAATGTGGAGTTGGTGGCATGTGAAACCCGCATGTGGAGCATTCGTTTGTGTGGGATGCTCTACCAGGTTCATTCCTAGATAATGCACTCAAAGGGCACTAAGCATAGAGTGTGAAAACTGAGTTTCCTTGAGAGCTGCTTGGAAGCCTGATGGTGTGTGAAGTTAGTGAGCCAAATGGAGTTGTTCTCCCACAAGAACCACTCGGCTGATCCTTCTTCAATATGCCCTTCACCAACATGCAGTGTTTCCTTGATTGAATTAGCTCTCACACCAATATTTGCGTCTAGAGCCTTTGCATTGAGGGCTATCTGAAAACAGCTGTGGCGCTGAAGTTGCCTGTGAATGTGGAGTTGGTGGCATGTGAAACCCGCATGTGGAGCATTCGTTTGTGTGGGATGCTCTACCAGGATCATTTTAGTCCTAGGCACTCAAAGGGCACTAGGCATAGAGTGTGAAAACTGAGTTTCCTTGAGAGCTGCTTGGAAGCCTGATGGTGTGTGAAGTTAGTGAGCCAAATGGAGTTGTTCTCCCACAAGAACCACTCGGCTGATCCTTCTTCAATATGCCCTTCACCAACATGCAGAGTTTCCTTGATTGAATTAGCTCTCACACCAATATTTGTGTCTAGAGCCTTTGCATTGAGGGCTATCTGAAAATGGCTGTGGCGCTGAAGTTGCCTGTGAATGTGGAGTTGGTGGCATGTGAAACCCGCATGTGGAGCATTCGTTTGTGTGTGATGCTCTACCAGGTTCATTCCTAGATAATGCACTCAAAGGGCACTAAGCATAGAGTGTGAAAACTGAGTTTCCTTGAGAGCTGCTTGGAAGCCTGATGGTGTGTGAAGTTAGTGAGCCAAATGGAGTTGTTCTCCCACAAGAACGACTCGGCTGATCCTTCTTCAATATGCCCTTCACCAACATGCAGTGTTTCCTTGATTGAATTAGCTCTCACACCAAAATTTGCGTCTAGAGCCTTTGCATTGAGGGCTATCTGAAAACAGCTGTGGCGCTGAAGTTGCCTGTGAATGTGGAGTTGGTGGCATGTGAAACCCGCATGTGGAGCATTCGTTTGTGTGGGATGTTCTACCAGGTTCATTCCTAGATAATGCACTCAAAGGGCACTAAGCATAGAGTGTGAAAACTGAATTTCCCTTAGAGCTGCTTGGAAGCCTGATGGTGTGTGAAGTTAGTGAGCCAAATGGAGTTGTTCTCCCACAAGAACCACTCGGCTGATCCTTCTTCAATATGCCCTTCACCAACATGCAGTGTTTCCTTGATTGAATTAGCTCTCACATCAATATTTGCGTCTAGAGCCTTTGCATTGAGGGCTATCTGAAAACGGCTGTGGTGCTGAAGTTGCCTGTCAATGTGGAGTTGGTGGCATGTGAAACCCGCATGTGGAGCATTCGTTTGTGTGGGATGCTCTACCAGGTTCATTCCTAGATAATGCACTCAAAGGGCACTAAGCATAGAGTGTGAAAACTGAGTTTCCTTGAGAGCTGCTTGGAAGCCTGATGGTGTGTGAAGTTAGTGAGCCAAATGGAGTTGTTCTCCCACAAGAACCACTCGGCTGATCCTTCTTCAATATGCCCTTCACCAACATGCAGTGTTTCCTTGATTGAATTAGCTCTCACACCAATATTTGCGTCTAGAGCCTTTGCATTGAGGGCTATCTGAAAACAGCTGTGGCGCTGAAGTTGCCTGTGAATGTGGAGTTGGTGGCATGTGAAACCCGCATGTGGAGCATTCGTTTGTGTGGGATGCTCTACCAGGATCATTTCAGTCCTAGGCACTCAAAGGGCACTAGGCATAGAGTGTGAAAACTGAGTTTCCTTGAGAGCTGCTTGGAAGCCTGATGGTGTGTGAAGTTAGTGAGCCAAATGGAGTTGTTCTCCCACAAGAACCACTCGGCTGATCCTTCTTCAATATGCCCTTCACCAACATGCAGAGTTTCCTTGATTGAATTAGCTCTCACACCAATATTTGCGTCTAGAGCCTTTGCATTGAGGGCTATCTGAAAATGGCTGTGGCGCTGAAGTTGCCTGTGAATGTGGAGTTGGTGGCATGTGAAACCCGCATGTGGAGCATTCGTTTGTGTGGGATGCTCTACCAGGTTCATTCCTAGATAATGCACTCAAAGGGCACTAAGCATAGAGTGTGAAAACTGAGTTTCCTTGAGAGCTGCTTGGAAGCCTGATGGTGTGTGAAGTTAGTGAGCCAAATGGAGTTGTTCTCCCACAAGAACGACTCGGCTGATCCTTCTTCAATATGCCCTTCACCAACATGCAGTGTTTCCATGATTGAATTAGCTCTCACACCAATATTTGCGTCTAGAGCCTTTGCATTGAGGGCTATCTGAAAACGGCTGTGGCGCTGAAGTTGCCTGTGAATGTGGAGTTGGTGGCATGTGAAACCCGCATGTGGAGCATTCGTTTGTGTGGATGCTCACCAAGCTTCATTTCAGTCCTAGGCACTCAAAGGGCACTAAGCATAGAGTGTGAAAACTGAGTTTCCTTGAGAGCTGCTTGGATGCCTGATGTTGTGTGAAGTTAGTGAGCCAAATGGAGTTGTTCTCCCACAAGAACCACTCGGCTGATCCTTCTTCAATATGCCCTTCACCAACATGCAGTGTTTCCTTGATTGAATTAGCTCTCACACCAATATTTGCGTCTAGAACCTTTGCATTGAGGGCTATCTGAAAACGGCTGTGGCGCTGAAGTTGCCTGTGAATGTGGAGTTGGTGGGCATGTGAAACCCGCATGTGGAGCATTCGTTTGTGTGGGATGCTCTACCAGGTTCATTTCAGTCCTAGGTACTCAAAGGGCACTAAGCATAGAGTGTGAAAACTGAGTTTCCTTGAGAGCTGCTTGGATGCCTGATGGTGTGTGAAGTTAGTGAGCCAAATGGAGTTGTTCTCCCACAAGAACCACTCGGCTGATCCTTCTTCAATATGCCCTTCACCAACATGCAGAGTTTCCTTGATTGAATTAGCTCTCACACCAATATTTGCGTCTAGAGCCTTTGCATTGAGGGCTATCTGAAAACGGCTGTGGCGCTGAAGTTGCCTGTGAATGTGGAGTTGGTGGCATGTGAAACCCTCATGTGGAGCATTCGTTTGTGTGGCATGCTCTACCAGGTTCATTCCTAGATAATGCACTCAAAGGGCACTAAGCATAGAGTGTGAAAACTGAGTTTCCTTGAGAGCTGCTTGGAAGCCTGATGGTGTGTGAAGTTAGTGAGCCAAATGGAGTTGTTCTCCCACAAGAACCACTCGGCTGATCCTTCTTCAATATGCCCTTCACCAACATGCAGTGTTTCCTTGATTGAATTAGCTCTCACACCAATATTTGCGTCTAGAGCCTTTGCATTGAGGGCTATCTGAAAATGGCTGTGGCGCTGAAGTTGCCTGTGAATGTGGAGTTGGTGGCATGTGAAACCCGCATGTGGAGCATTCGTTTGTGTGGGATGCTCTACCAGGTTCATTCCTAGATAATGCACTCAAAGGGCACTAAGCATAGAGTGTGAAAACTGAGTTTCCTTGAGAGCTGCTTGGAAGCCTGATGGTGTGTGAAGTTAGTGAGCCAAATGGAGTTGTTCTCCCACAAGAACCAGTTGGCTGATCCTTCTTCAATATGCCCTTCACCAACATGTAGTGTTTCCTTGATTGAATTAGCTCTCACACCAATATTTGCGTCTAGAGCCTTTGCATTGAGGGCTATCTGAAAACGGCTGTGGCGCTGAAGTTGCCTGTGAATGTGGAGTTGGTGGCATGTGAAACCCGCATGTGGAGCATTCGTTTGTGTGGGATGCTCACCAAGCTTCATTTCAGTCCTAGGCACTCAAAGGGCACTAAGCATAGAGTGTGAAAACTGAATTTCCTTGAGAGCTGCTTGGAAGCCTGATGGTGTGTGAAGTTAGTGAGGCCAAATGGAGTTGTTCTCCCACAAGAATCACTTGGCTGATCCTTCTTCAATATGCCCTTCACCAACATGCAGAGTTTCCTTGATTGAATTAGCTCTCACACCCAATATTTGCGTCTAGAGCCTTTGCATTGAGGGCTATCTGAAAACGGCTGTGGTGCTGAAGTTGCCTGTGAATGTGGAGTTGGTGGCATGTGAAACCCGCATGTGGAGCATTCGTTTGTGTGGGATGCTCTACCAGGTTCATTCCTAGATAATGCACTCAAAGGGCACTAAGCATAGAGTGTGAAAACTGAGTTTCCTTGAGAGCTGCTTGGAAGCCTGATGGTGTGTGAAGTTAGTGAGCCAAATGGAGTTGTTCTCCCACAAGAACCACTCGGCTGATCCTTCTTCAATATGCCCTTCACCAACATGCAGTGTTTCCTTGATTGAATTAGCTCTCACACCAATATTTGCGTCTAGAGCCTTTGCATTGAGGGCTATCTGAAAACGGCTGTGGCGCTGAAGTTGCCTGTGAATGTGGAGTTGGTGGCATGTGAAACCCGCATGTGGAGCAGTCGTTTGTGTGGGATGCTCACCAAGCTTCATTTCAGTCTTGGCACTCAAAGGTCACTAAGCATAGAGTGTGAAAACTGAGTTTCCTTGAGAGCTGCTTGGAAGCCTGATGGTGTGTGAAGTTAGTGAGCCAAATGGAGTTGTTCTCCCACAAGAACCACTCGGCTGATCCTTCTTCAATATGCCCTTCACCAACATGCAGTGTTTCCTTGATTGAATTAGCTCTCACACCAATATTTGCGTCTAGAGCCTTTGCATTGAGGGCTATCTGAAAACGGCTGTGGCGCTGAAGTTGCCTGTGAATGTGGAGTTGGTGGCATGTGAAACCCGCATGTGGAGCATTCGTTTGTGTGGCATGCTCTACCAGGTTCATTCCTAGATAATGCACTCAAAGGGCACTAAGCATAGAGTGTGAAAACTGAGTTTCCTTGAGAGCTGCTTGGAAGCCTGATGGTGTGTGAAGTTAGTGAGCCAAATGGAGTTGTTCTCCCACAAGAACCACTTGGCTGATCCTTCTTCAATATGCCCTTCACGAACATGCAGTGTTTCCTTGATTCAATTAGCTCTCACACCAATATTTGCGTCTAGAGCCTTTGCATTGAGGGCTATCTGAAAACGGCTGTGGCGCTGAAGTTGCCTGTCAATGTGGAGTTGGTGGCATGTGAAACCCGCATGTGGAGCATTCGTTTGTGTGGGATGCTCTACCAGGCTTCATTTCAGTCCTAGGCACTCAAAGGGCACTAAGCATAGAGTGTGAAAACTGAGTTTCCTTGAGAGCTGCTTGGAAGCCTGATGGTGTGTGAAGTTAGTGAGCCAAATGGAGTTGTTCTCCCACAAGAACCACTCGGCTGATCCTTCTTCAATATGCCCTTCACCAACATGCAGTGTTTCCTTGATTGAATTAGCTCTCACACCAATATTTGTGTCTAGAGCCTTTGCATTGAGGGCTATCTGAAAACGGCTGTGGCGCTGAAGTTGCCTGTGAATGTGGAGTTGGTGGCATGTGAAACCCGCATGTGGAGCATTCGTTTGTGTGGGATGCTCTACCAGGTTTATTTCAAACCTAGGCACTCAAAGGGCACTAAGCATAGAGTGTGAAAACTGAGTTTCCTTGAGAGCTGCTTGGATGCCTGATGGTGTGTGAAGTTAGTGAGCCAAATGGAGTTGTTCTCCCACAAGAACCACTCGGCTGATCCTTCTTCAATATGCCCTTCACCGACATGCAGAGTTTCCTTGATTGAATTAGCTCTCACACCAATATTTGCGTCTAGAGCCTTTGCATTGAGGGCTATCTGAAAACGGCTGTGGTGCTGAAGTTGCCTGTGAATGTGGAGTTGGTGGCATGTGAAACCCGCATGTGGAGCATTCGTTTGTGTGGGATGCTCACCAAGCTTCATTTCAGTCCTAGGTACTCAAAGGGCACTAAGCATAGAGTGTGAAAACTGAGTTTCCTTGAGAGCTGCTTGGAAGCCTGATGGTATGTGAAGTTAGTGAGTCAAATGGAGTTGTTCTCCCACAAGAACCACTCGGCTGATCCTTCTTCAATATGCCCTTCACCAACATGCAGTGTTTCCTTGATTGAATTAGCTCTCACACCAATATTTGCGTCTAGAGCCTTTGCATTGAGGGCTATCTGAAAATGGCTGTGGTGCTGAAGTTGCCTGTCAATGTGGAGTTGGTGGCATGTGAAAACCGCATGTGGAGCATTCGTTTGTGTGGGATGCTCTACCAGGTTCATTTCAGTCCTAGGTACTCAACGGGCACTAAGCATAGAGTGTGAAAACTGAGTTTCCTTGAGAGCTGCTTGGAAGCCTGATTATGTGTGAAGTTAGTGAGCCAAATGGAGTTGTTCTCCCACAAGAACCACTCGGCTGATCCTTCTTCAATATGCCCTTCACCAACATGCAGAGTTTCCTTGATTGAATTAGCTCTCACACCAATATTTGCGTCTAGAGCCTTTGCATTGAGGGCTATCTGAAAACGGCTGTGGTGCTGAAGTTGCCTGTGAATGTGGAGTTGGTGGCATGTGATACCCGCATGTGGAGCATTCGTTTGTGTGGCATGCTCTACCAGGTTCATTCCTAGATAATGCACTCAAAGGGCACTAAGCATAGAGTGTGAAAACTGAGTTTCCTTGAGAGCTGCTTGGAAGCCTGATGGTGTGTGAAGTTAGTGAGCCAAATGGAGTTGTTCTCCCACAAGAACCACTCGGCTGATCCTTCTTCAATATGCCCTTCACCAACATGCAGTGTTTCCTTGATTGAATTAGCTCTCTTACCAATATTTGCGTCTAGAGCCTTTGCATTGAGGGCTATCTGAAAACGGCTGTGGCGCTGAAGTTGCCTGTGAATGTGGAGTTGGTGGCATGTGAAACCCGCATGTGGAGCATTCGTTTGTGTGGGATGCTCTACCAGGTTCATTCCTAGATAATGCACTCAAAGGGCACTAAGCATAGAGTGTGAAAACTGAGTTTCCTTGAGAGCTGCTTGGAAGCCTGATGGTGTGTGAAGTTAGTGAGCCAAATGGAGTTGTTCTCCCACAAGAACCAGTTGGCTGATCCTTCTTCAATATGCCCTTCACCAACATGCAGTGTTTCCTTGGTTGAATTAGCTCTCACACCAATATTTGCGTCTAGAGCCTTTGCATTGAGGGCTATCTGAAAACGGCTGTGGCGCTGAAGTTGCCTGTGAATGTGGAGTTGGTGGCATGTGAAACCCGCATGTGGAGCATTCGTTTGTGTGGGATGCTCTACCAGGTTCATTTCAGTCCTAGGGACTCAAAGGACACTAAGCATAGAGTGTGAAAACTGAGTTTCCTTGAGAGCTGCTTGGAAGCCTGATGGTGTGTGAAGTTAGTGAGCCAAATGGAGTTGTTCTCCCACAAGAACCACTCGGCTGATCCTTCTTCAATATGCCCTTCACCAACATGCAGTGTTTCCTTGATTGAATTAGCTCTCACACCAATATTTGCGTCTGGAGCCTTTGCATTGAGGGCTATCTGAAAACGGCTGTGGCGCTGAAGTTGCCTGTGAATGTGGAGTTGGTGGCATGTGAAACCCGCATGTGGAGCATTCGTTTGTGTGGGATGCTCTACCAGGTTTATTTCAAACCTAGGCACTCAAAGGGCACTAAGCATAGAGTGTGAAAACTGAGTTTCCTTGAGAGCTGCTTGGAAGCCTGATGGTGTGTGAAGTTAGTGAGCCAAATGGAGTTGTTCTCCCACAAGAACCACTCGGCTGATCCTTCTTCAATATGCCCTTCACCAACATGCAGTGTTTCCTTGATTGAATTAGCTCTCACACCAATATTTGCGTCTAGAGCCTTTGCATTGAGGGCTATCTGAAAACGGCTGTGGTGCTGAAGTTGCCTGTGAATGTGGAGTTGGTGGCATGTGAAACCCGCATGTGGAGCATTCGTTTGTGTGGGATGCTCTACCAGGTTCATTTCAGTCCTAGGGACTCAAAGGGCACTAAGCATAGAGTGTGAAAACTGAGTTTCCTTGAGAGCTGCTTGGAAGCCTGATGGTGTGTGAAGTTAGTGAGCCAAATGGAGTTGTTCTCCCACAAGAACCACTCGGCTGATCCTTCTTCAATATGCCCTTCACCAACATGCAGTGTTTCCTTGATTGAATTAGCTCTCACACCAATATTTGCGTCTAGAGCCTTTGCATTGAGGGCTATCTGAAAACGGCTGTGACACTGAAGTTGCCTGTGAATGTGGAGTTGGTGGCATGTGAAACCCGCATGTGGAGCATTCGTTTGTGTGGGATGCTCTACCAGGTTTATTCCTAGATAATGCACTCAAAGGGCACTAAGCATAGAGTGTGAAAACTGAGTTTCCTTGAGAGCTGCTTGGATGCCTGATGGTGTGTGAAGTTAGTGAGCCAAATGGAGTTGTCATCCAACAAGAACCACTCGGCTGATCCTTCTTCAATATGCCCTTCAACAACATGCAGTGTTTCCTTGATTGAATTAGCTCTCACACCAATATTTGCGTCTAGAGCCTTTGCATTGAGGGCTATCTGTAAACGGCAGTAGCGCTGAAGTTGCCTGTGAATGTGGAGTTGGTGGCATGTGAAACCCGCATGTGGAGCATTCGTTTGTGTGGCATGCTCTACCAGGTTCATTCCTAGATAATGCACTCAAAGGGCACTAAGCATAGAGTGTGAAAACTGAGTTTCCTTGAGAGCTGCTTGGATGCCTGATGGTGTGTGAAGTTAGTGAGCCAAATGGAGTTGTTGTCCCACAAGAACCACTCAGCTGATCCTTCTTCAATATGCCCTTCACCGACATGCAGAGTTTCCTTGATTGAATTAGCTCTCACACCAATATTTGCGTCTAGAGCCTTTGCATTGAGGGCTATCTGAAAACAGCTGTGGTGCTGAAGTTGCCTGTGAATGTGGAGTTGGTGGCATGTGAAACCCGCATGTGGAGCATTCGTTTGTGTGTGATGCTCTACCAGGTTCATTCCTAGATAATGCACTCAAAGGGCACTAAGCATAGAGTGTGAAAATTGAGTTTCCTTGAGAGCTGCTTGGAAGCCTGATGGTGTGTGAAGTTAGTGAGCCAAATGGAGTTGTTCTCCCACAAGAACCAGTTGGCTGATCCTTCTTCAATATGCCCTTCACCAACATGCAGTGTTTCCTTGATTGAATTAGCTCTCACACCAATATTTGCGTCTAGAGCCTTTGCATTGAGGGCTATCTGAAAACGGCTGTGGCGCTGAAGTTGCCTGTGAATGTGGAGTTGGTGGCATGTGAAACCCGCATGTGGAGCATTCGTTTGTGTGGGATGCTTTACCAGGTTCATTTCAGTCCCAGGCACTCAAAGGGCACTAAGCATAGAGTGTGAAAACTGAGTTTCCTTGAGAGCTGCTTGGAAGCCTGATGGTGTGTGAAGTTAGTGAGCCAAATGGAGTTGTTCTCCCACAAAAAACCACTCGGCTGATCCTTCTTCAATATGCCCTTCACCAACATGCAGTGTTTCCTTGATTGAATTAGCTCTCACACCAATATTTGCGTCTAGAGCCTTTGCATTGAGGGCTATCTGAAAACGGCTGTGGCGCTGAAGTTACCTGTCAATGTGGAGTTGGTGGCATGTGAAACCCGCATGTGGAGCATTTGTTTGTGTGGGATGCTCACCAAGCTTCATTTCAGTCGTAGGTACTCAAAGGGCACTAAGCATAGAGTGTGAAAACTGAGTTTCCTTGAGAGCTGCTTGGAAGCCTGATGGTGTGTGAAGTTAGTGAGCCAAATGGAGTTGTTCTCCCACAAGAACCACTCGGCTGATCCTTCTTCAATATGCCCTTCACCAACATGCAGTGTTTCCTTGATTGAATTAGCTCTCACACCAATATTTGCGTCTAGAGCCTTTGCATTGAGGGCTATCTGAAAACGGCTGTGGCGCTGAAGTTGCCTGTGAATGTGGAGTTGGTGGCATGTGAAACCCGCATGTGGAGCATTCGTTTGTGTGGGATGCTCTACCAGGTTTATTCCTAGATAATGCACTCAAAGGGCACTAAGCATAGAGTGTGAAAACTGAGTTTCCTTGAGAGCTGCTTGGAAGCCTGATGGTGTGTGAAGTTAGTGAGCCAAATGGAGTTGTTCTCCCACAAGAACCACTCGGCTGATCCTTCTTCAATATGCCCTTCACCAACATGCAGTGTTTCCTTGATTGAATTAGCTCTCTTACCAATATTTGCGTCTGGAGCCTTTGCATTGAGGGCTATCTGAAAATGGCTGTGGCGCTGAAGTTGCCTGTGAATGTGGAGTTGGTGGCATGTGAAAACCGCATGTGGAGCATTCGTTTGTGTGGGATGCTCTACCAGGTTCTTTCCTAGATAATGCACTCAAAGGGCACTAAGCATAGAGTGTGAAAACTGAGTTTCCTTGAGAGCTGCTTGGAAGCCTGATGGTGTGTGAAGTTAGTGAGCCAAATGGAGTTGTTCTCCCACAAGAACCAGTCGGCTGATCCTTCTTCAATATGCCCTTCACCCACATGCAGTGTTTCCTTGATTGAATTAGCTCTCACACCAATATTTGCGTCTAGAGCCTTTGCATTGAGGGCTATCTGAAAACGGCTGTGGCGCTGAAGTTGCCTGTGAATGTGGAGTTGGTGGCATGTGAAACCCGCATGTGGAGCATTCGTTTGTGTGGGATGCTCACCAAGCTTCATTTCAGTCCTAGGCACTCAAAGGGCACTAAGCATAGAGTGTGAAAACTGAGTTTCCTTGAGAGCTGCTTGGAAGCCTGATGGTGTGTGAAGTTAGTGAGCCAAATGGAGTTGTTCTCCCACAAGAACCACTCGGCTGATCCTTCTTCAATATGCCCTTCACCAACATGCAGTGTTTCCTTGATTGAATTAGCTCTCACACCAATATTTGTGTCTAGAGCCTTTGCATTGAGGGCTATCTGAAAACAGCTGTGGCGCTGAAGTTGCCTGTCAATGTGGAGTTGGTGGCATGTGAAACCCGCATGTGGAGCATTCGTTTGTGTGGGATGCTCTACCAGGTTCATTCCTAGATAATGCACTGAAAGGGCACTAAGCATAGAGTGTGAAAACTGAGTTTCCTTGAGAGCTGCTTGGAAGCTTGATGGTGTGTGAAGTTAGTGAGCCAAATGGAGTTGTTCTCCCACAAGAACCACTCGGCTGATCCTTCTTCAATATGCCCTTCACCAACATGCAGTGTTTCCTTGGTTGAATTAGCTCTCACACCAATATTTGCGTCTAGAGCCTTTGCATTGAGGGCTATCTGAAAACGGCTGTGGCGCTGAAGTTGCCTGTGAATGTGGAGCTGGTGGCATGTGAAATCCGCATGTGGAGCATTCGTTTGTGTGGGATGCTCTACCAGGTTCATTTCAGTCCTAGGTACTCAAAGGGCACGAAGCATAGAGTGTGAAAACTGAGTTTCCTTGAGAGCTGCTTGGATGCCTGATGGTGTGTGAAGTTAGTGAGCCAAATGGAGTTGTTCTCCCACAAGAACCACTCGGCTGATCCTTCTTCAATATGCCCTTCACCAACATGCAGTGTTTCCTTGATTGAATTAGCTCTCACACCAATATTTGCGTCTAGAGCCTTTGCATTGAGGGCTATCTGAAAACGGCTGTGGCGCTGAAGTTGCCTGTGAATGTGGAGTTGGTGGCATGTGAAACCCGCATGTGGAGCATTCGTTTGTGTGGGATGCTCTACCAGGTT
Source organism: Ochotona princeps (assembly GCF_030435755.1). Classification (NCBI taxonomy): domain Eukaryota; kingdom Metazoa; phylum Chordata; class Mammalia; order Lagomorpha; family Ochotonidae; genus Ochotona; species Ochotona princeps. The sequence continues at coordinate 19,827 of NW_026696455.1, forward strand.
CATTCCTAGATAATGCACTCAAAGGGCACTAAGCATAGAGTGTGAAAACTGAGTTTCCTTGAGAGCTGCTTGGAAGCCTGATGGTGTGTGAAGTTAGTGAGCCAAATGGAGTTGTTCTCCCACAAGAACCACTCGGCCGATCCTTCTTCAATATGCCCTTCACCAACATGCAGTGTTTCCTTGATTGAATTAGCTCTCACACAAATATTTGCATCTAGAGCCTTTGCATTGAGGGCTATCTGAAAACGGCTGTGGCGCTGAAGTTGCCTGTGAATGTGGAGCTGGTGGCATGTGAAATCCGCATGTGGAGCATTCGTTTGTGTGGGATGCTCTACCAGGTTCATTTCAGTCCTAGGCACTCAAAGGGCACTAAGCATAGAGTGTGAAAACTGAGTTTCCTTGAGAGCTGCTTGGAAGCCTGATGGTGTGTGAAGTTAGTGAGCCAAATGGAGTTGTTCTCCCACAAGAACCAGTTGGCTGATCCTTCTTCAATATGCCCTTCACCAACATGCAGTGTTTCCTTGATTGAATTAGCTCTCACACCAATATTTGCGTCTAGAGCCTTTGCATTGAGGGCTATCTGAAAACGGCTGTGGCGCTGAAGTTGCCTGTGAATGTGGAGTTGGTGGCATGTGAAACCCGCATGTGGAGCATTCGTTTGTGTGGGATGCTCTACCAGGTTCATTTCAGTCCTAGGTACTCAAAGGGCACTAAGCATAGAGTGTGAAAACTGAGTTTCCTTGAGAGCTGCTTGGATGCCTGATGGTGTGTGAAGTTAGTGAGCCAAATGGAGTTGTTCTCCCACAAGAACCACTCGGCTGATCCTTCTTCAATATGCCCTTCACCAACATGCAGTGTTTCCTTGATTGAATTAGCTCTCTTACCAATATTTGCGTCTGGAGCCTTTGCATTGAGGGCTATCTGAAAATGGCTGTGGCGCTGAAGTTGCCTGTGAATGTGGAGTTGGTGGCATGTGAAAACCGCATGTGGAGCATTCGTTTGTGTGGGATGCTCTACCAGGTTCATTCCTAGATAATGCACTCAAAGGGCACTAAGCATAGAGTGTGAAAACTGAGTTTCCTTGAGAGCTGCTTGGAAGCCTGATGGTGTGTGAAGTTAGTGAGCCAAATGGAGTTGTTCTCCCACAAGAACCAGTTGGCTGATCCTTCTTCAATATGCCCTTCACCAACATGCAGTGTTTCCTTGATTGAATTAGCTCTCACACCAATATTTGCGTCTAGAGCCTTTGCATTGAGGGCTATCTGAAAAAGGCTGTGGCGCTGAAGTTGCCTGTGAATGTGGAGTTGGTGGCATGTGAAACCCGCATGTGGAGCATTCGTTTGTGTGGGATGCTCTACCAGGTTCATTTCAGTGCTAGGTACTCAAAGGGCACTAAGCATAGAGTGTGAAAACTGAGTTTCCTTGAGAGCTGCTTGGATGCCTGATGGTGTGTGAAGTTAGTGAGCCAAATGGAGTTGTTCTCCCACAAGAACCACTCGGCTGATCCTTCTTCAATATGCCCTTCACCAACATGCAGTGTTTCCTTGATTGAATTAGCTCTCACACCAATATTTGCGTCTAGAGCCTTTGCATTGAGGGCTATCTGAAAACGGCTGTGGCGCTGAAGTTGCCTGTGAATGTGGAGTTGGTGGCATGTGAAACCCGCATGTGGAGCATTCGTTTGTGTGGGATGCTCTACCAGGTTCATTCCTAGATAATGCACTCAAAGGGCACTAAGCATAGAGTGTGAAAACTGAGTTTCCTTGAGAGCTGCTTGGAAGCCTGATGGTGTGTGAAGTTAGTGAGCCAAATGGAGTTGTTCTCCCACAAGAACCACTCGGCCGATCCTTCTTCAATATGCCCTTCACCAACATGCAGTGTTTCCTTGATTGAATTAGCTCTCACACAAATATTTGCATCTAGAGCCTTTGCATTGAGGGCTATCTGAAAACGGCTGTGGCGCTGAAGTTGCCTGAGAATGTGGAGTTGGTGGCATGTGAAACCCGCATGTGGAGCATTCGTTTGTGTGGGATGCTCACCAAGCTTCATTTCAGTGCTAGGCACTCAAAGGGCACTAAGCATAGAGTGTGAAAACTGAGTTTCCTTGAGAGCTGCTTGGAAGCCTGATGGTGTGTGAAGTTAGTGAGCCAAATGAAGTTGTTCTCCCACAAGAACCACTCGGCTGATCCTTCTTCAATATGCCCTTCACCAACATGCAGAGTTTCCTTGATTGAATTAGCTCTCACACCAATATTTGTGTCTAGAGCCTTTGCATTGAGGGCTATCTGAAAGCAGCTTTGGTGCTGAAGTTGCCTGTGAATGTGGAGTTGGTGGCATGTGAAACCCGCATGTGGAGCATTCGTTTGTGTGGGATGTTCTACCAGGTTCATTCCTAGATAATGCACTCAAAGGGCACTAAGCATAGAGTGTGAAACCTGAGTTTCCTTGAGAGCTGCTTGGAAGCCTGATGGTGTGTGAAGTTAGTGAGCCAAATGGAGTTGTTCTCCCACAAAAAACCACTCGGCTGATCCTTCTCCAATATGCCCTTCACCAACATGCAGTGTTTCCTTGATTGAATTAGCTCTCACACCAATATTTGCGTCTAGAGCCTTTGCATTGAGGGCTATCTGAAAACGGCTGTGGCGGTGAAGTTGCCTGTGAATGTGGAGTTGGTGGCATGTGAAACCCGCATGTGGAGCATTCGTTTGTGTGTGATGCTCTACCAGGTTCATTCCTAGATAATGCACTCAAAGGGCACTAAGCATAGAGTGTGAAAACTGAGTTTCCTTGAGAGCTGCTTGGAAGCCTGATGGTGTGTGAAGTTAGTGAGCCAAATGGAGTTGTTCTCCCACAAGAACCACTCGGCTGATCCTTCTTCAATATGCCCTTCTCCAATACGCAGTGTTTCCTTGATTAAATTAGCTCTCACACCAATATTTGCGTCTAGAGCCTTTGTATTGAGTGCTATCTGAAAACGGCTATGTGTCTGAAGTTGCCTGTGAATGTGGAGTTGGTGGCATGTGAAACCCGCATGTGGAGCATTCGTTTGTGTGGGATGCTCTACCAGGTTCATTCCTAGATAATGCACTCAAAGAGCACTAAGCATAGAGTGTGAAAACTGAGTTTCCTTGAGAGCTGCTTGGAAGCCTGATGGTGTGTGAAGTTAGTGAGCCAAATGGAGTTGTTCTCCCACAAGAACCACTCGGCTGATCCTTCTTCAATATGCCCTTCACCAACATGCAGTGTTTCCTTGATTGAATTAGCTCTCACACCAATATTTGCGTCTAGAGCCTTTGCATTGAGGGCTATCTGAAAACGGCTGTGGCGCTGAAGTTGCCTGTGAATGTGGAGTTGGTGGCATGTGAAACCCGCATGTGGAGCATTCGTTTGTGTGGGATGTTCTACCAGGTTCATTCCTAGATAATGCACTCAAAGGGCACTAAGCATAGAGTGTGAAAACTGAGTTTCCTTGAGAGCTGCTTGGAAGCCTGATGGTGTGTGAAGTTAGTGAGCCAAATGGAGTTGTTCTCCCTCAAAAAACCACTCGGCTGATCCTTCTCCAATATGCCCTTCACCAACATGCAGTGTTTCCTTGATTGAATTAGCTCTCACACCAATATTTGCGTCTAGAGCCTTTGCATTGAGGGCTATCTGAAAACGGCTGTGGTGCTGAAGTTGCCTGTGAATCTGGAGTTGGTGGCATGTGAAACCCGCATGTGGAGCATTCGTTTGTGTGGGATGCTCTACCAGGTTCATTTCTGTCCTAGGCACTCAAAGGGCACTAAGCATAGAGTGTGAAAACTGAGTTTCCTTGAGAGCTGCTTGGAAGCCTGATGGTGTGTGAAGTTAGTGAGCCAAATGGAGTTGTTCTCCCACAAGAACCACTCGGCTGATCCTTCTTCAATATGCCCTTCACCAACATGCAGTGTTTCCTTGATTGAATTAGCTCTCACACCAATATTTGCGTCTAGAGCCTTTGCATTGAGGGCTATCTGAAAACGGCTGTGGTGCTGAAGTTGCCTGTGAATGTGGAGTTGGTGGCATGTGAAACCCGCATGTGGAGCATTCGTTTGTGTGGGATGCTCTACCAGGTTCATTTCTGTCCTAGGCACTCAAAGGGCACTAAGCATAGAGTGTGAAAACTGAGTTTCCTTGAGAGCTGCTTGGAAGCCTGATGGTGTGTGAAGTTAGTGAGCCAAATGGAGTTGTTCTCCCACAAAAAACCACTCGGCCGATCCTTCTTCAATATGCCCTTCACCAACATGCAGTGTTTCCTTGATTGAATTAGCTCTCACACCAATATTTGCGTCTAGAGCCTTTGCATTGAGGGCTATCTGAAAATGGCTGTGGCGCTGAAGTTGCCTGTGAATGTGGAGTTGGTGGCATGTGAAACCCGCATGTGGAGCATTCGTTTGTGTGGGATGCTCTACCAGGTTCATTTCTGTCCTAGGCACTCAAAGGGCACTAAGCATAGAGTGTGAAAACTGAGTTTCCTTGAGAGCTGCTTGGAAGCCTGATGGTGTGTGAAGTTAGTGAGCCAAATGGAGTTGTTCTCCCACAAGAACCACTCGGCTGATCCTTCTTCAATATGCCCTTCACCAACATGCATTGTTTCCTTGATTGAATTAGCTCTCACACCAATATTTGCGTCTAGAGCCTTTGCATTGAGGGCTATCTGAAAACGGCTGTGGCGCTGAAGTTGCCTGTGAATGTGGAGTTGGTGGCATGTGAAACCCGCATGTGGAGCATTCGTTTGTGTGGGATGCTCTACCAGGTTCATTCCTAGATAATGCACTCAAAGGGCACTAAGCATAGAGTGTGAAAACTGAGTTTCCTTGAGAGCTGCTTGGAAGCCTGATGATGTGTGAAGTTAGTGAGCCAAATGGAGTTCGTCTCCCACAAGAACCACTCGGCTGATCCTTCTTCAATATGCCCTTCACCAACATGCAGTGTTTCCTTGATTGAATTAGCTCTCACACCAATATTTGCGTCTAGAGCCTTTGCATTGAGGGCTATCTGAAAACGGCTGTGGCGCTGAAGTTGCCTGTGAATGTGGAGTTGGTGGCATGTGAAACCCGCATGTGGAGCATTCGTTTGTGTGGGATGCTCTACCAGGTTCATTTCTGTCCTAGGCACTCAAAGGGCACTAAGCATAGAGTGTGAAAACTGAGTTTCCTTGAGAGCTGCTTGGAAGCCTGATGGTGTGTGAAGTTAGTGAGCCAAATGGAGTTGTTCTCCCACAAGAACCACTCGGCTGATCCTTCTTCAATATGCCCTTCACCAACATGCAGTGTTTCCTTGATTGAATTAGCTCTCACACCAATATTTGCGTCTAGAGCCTTTGCATTGAGGGCTATCTGAAAACGGCTGTGGCGCTGAAGTTGCCTGTGAATGTGGAGTTGGTGGCATGTGAAAACCGCATGTGGAGCATTCGTTTCTGTGGCATGCTCTACCAGGTTCATTCCTAGATAATGCACTCAAAGGGCACGAAGCATAGAGTGTGAAAACTGAGTTTCCTTGAGAGCTGCTTGGAAGCCTGATGGTGTGTGAAGTTAGTGAGCCAAATGGAGTTGTTCTCCCACAAAAAACCACTCGGCCGATCGTTCTTCAATATGCCCTTCACCAACATGCAGTGTTTCCTTGATTGAATTAGCTCTCACACCAATATTTGCGTCTAGAGCCTTTGCATTGAGGGCTATCTGAAAACGGCTGTGGCACTGAAGTTGCCTGTGAATGTGGAGTTGGTGGCATGTGAAACCCGCATGTGGAGCATTCGTTTGTGTGGCATGCTCTACCAGGTTCATTCCTAGATAATGCACTCAAAGGGCACTAAGCATAGAGTGTGAAAAGTGAGTTTCCTTGAGAGCTGCTTGGAAGCCTGATGGTGTGTGAAGTTAGTGAGCCAAATGGAGTTGTTCTCCCACAAAAAAGCACTCGGCTGATCCGTCTTCTATATGCCCTTCACCAACATGCAGTGTTTCCGTGACTGAATTATCTCTCACACCAATATTTGCGTCTAGAGCCTTTGCATTGAGGGCTATCTGAAAACGGCTGTGGAGCTGAAGTTGCCTGTGAATGTGGAGTTGGTGGCATGTGAAACCCGCATGTGGAGCATTCGTTTGTGTGGGATGCTCTACCAGGTTCATTTCAGTCCTAGGCACACAAAGGGCACTAAGCATAGAGTGTGAAACCTGAGTTTCCTTGAGAGCTGCTTGGAAGCCTGATGGTGTGTGAAGTTAGTGAGCCAAATGGAGTTGTTCTCCCACAAGAACCACTCGGCTGATCCTTCTTCAATATGCCCTTCAACAACATGCAGTGTTTCCTTGATTGAATTAGCTCTCACACCAATATTTGTGTCTAAAGCCTTTGCATTGAGGGCTATCTGAAAACGGCTGTGGTGCTGAAGTTGCCTGTGAATGTGGAGTTGGTGGCATGTGAAACCCGCATGTGGAGCATTCGTTTGTGTGGGATGCTCTACCAGGTTCATTTCAGTCCTGGGTACTCAAAGGGCACTAAGCATAGAGTGTGAAAACTGAGTTTCCTTGAGAGCTGCTTGGAAGCCTGATGGTGTGTGAAGTTAGTGAGTCAAATGGAGTTGTTCTCCCACAAAAAACCACTCGGCTGATCCTTCTTCAACATGCCCTTCACCAACATGCAGTGTTTCCTTGATTGAATTAGCTCTCACACCAATATTTGCGTCTAGAGCCTTTGCATTGAGGGCTATCTGAAAACGGCTGTGGCGCTGAAGTTGCCTGTGAATGTGGAGTTGGTGGCATGTGAAACCCGCATGTGGAGCATTCGTTTGTGTGGCATGCTCTACCAGGTTCATTCCTAGATAATGCACTCAAAGGGCACTAAGCATAGAGTGTGAAAACTGAGTTTCCTTGAGAGCTGCTTGGAAGCCTGATGGTGTGTGAAGTTAGTGAGCCAAATGGAGTTGTTCTCCCACAAAAAACCACTCGGCCGATCCTTCTTCAATATGCCCTTCACCAACATGCAGTGTTTCCTTGATTGAATTAGCTCTCACACCAATATTTGCGTCTAGAGCCTTTGCATTGAGGGCTATCTGAAAACGGCTGTGGCGCTGAAGTTGCCTGTGAATGTGGAGTTGGTGGCATGTGAAACCCGCATGTGGAGCATTCGTTTGTGTGGGATGCTCTACCAGGTTCATTTCTGTCCTAGGCACTCAAAGGGCACTAAGCATAGAGTGTGAAAACTGAGTTTCCTTGAGAGCTGCTTGGAAGCCTGATGGTGTGTGAAGTTAGTGAGCCAAATGGAGTTGTTCTCCCACAAGAACCACTCGGCTGATCCTTCTTCAATATGCCCTTCACCAACATGCATTGTTTCCTTGATTGAATTAGCTCTCACACCAATATTTGCGTCTAGAGCCTTTGCATTGAGGGCTATCTGAAAACGGCTGTGGCGCTGAAGTTGCCTGTGAATGTGGAGTTGGTGGCATGTGAAACCCGCATGTGGAGCATTCGTTTGCGTGGGATGCTCTACCAGGTTCATTCCTAGATAATGCACTCAAAGGGCACTAAGCATAGAGTGTGAAAACTGAGTTTCCTTGAGAGCTGCTTGGAAGCCTGATGATGTGTGAAGTTAGTGAGCCAAATGGAGTTCGTCTCCCACAAGAACCACTCGGCTGATCCTTCTTCAATATGCCCTTCACCAACATGCAGTGTTTCCTTGATTGAATTAGCTCTCACACCAATATTTGCGTCTAGAGCCTTTGCATTGAGGGCTATCTGAAAACGGCTGTGGCGCTGAAGTTGCCTGTGAATGTGGAGTTGGTGGCATGTGAAACCCGCATGTGGAGCATTCGTTTGTGTGGGATGCTCTACCAGGTTCATTCCTAGATAATGCACTCAAAGGGCACTAAGCATAGAGTGTGAAAACTGAGTTTCCTTGAGAGCTGCTTGGAAGCCTGATGGTGTGTGAAGTTAGTGAGCCAAATGGAGTTGTTCTCCCACAAGAACCACTCGGCTGATCCTTCTTCAATATGCCCTTCACCAACATGCAGTGTTTCCTTGATTGAATTAGCTCTCACACCAATATTTGCGTCTAGAGCCTTTGCATTGAGGGCTATCTGAAAACGGCTGTGGCGCTGAAGTTGCCTGTGAATGTGGAGTTGGTGGCATGTGAAAACCGCATGTGGAGCATTCGTTTGTGTGGCATGCTCTACCAGGTTCATTCCTAGATAATGCACTCAAAGGGCACGAAGCATAGAGTGTGAAAACTGAGTTTCCTTGAGAGCTGCTTGGAAGCCTGATGGTGTGTGAAGTTAGTGAGCCAAATGGAGTTGTTCTCCCACAAAAAACCACTCGGCCGATCGTTCTTCAATATGCCCTTCACCAACATGCAGTGTTTCCTTGATTGAATTAGCTCTCACACCAATATTTGCGTCTAGAGCCTTTGCATTGAGGGCTATCTGAAAACGGCTGTGGCACTGAAGTTGCCTGTGAATGTGGAGTTGGTGGCATGTGAAACCCGCATGTGGAGCATTCGTTTGTGTGGCATGCTCTACCAGGTTCATTCCTAGATAATGCACTCAAAGGGCACTAAGCATAGAGTGTGAAAAGTGAGTTTCCTTGAGAGCTGCTTGGAAGCCTGATGGTGTGTGAAGTTAGTGAGCCAAATGGAGTTGTTCTCCCACAAAAAAGCACTCGGCTGATCCGTCTTCTATATGCCCTTCACCAACATGCAGTGTTTCCGTGACTGAATTATCTCTCACACCAATATTTGCGTCTAGAGCCTTTGCATTGAGGGCTATCTGAAAACGGCTGTGGAGCTGAAGTTGCCTGTGAATGTGGAGTTGGTGGCATGTGAAACCCGCATGTGGAGCATTCGTTTGTGTGGGATGCTCTACCAGGTTCATTTCAGTCCTAGGCACACAAAGGGCACTAAGCATAGAGTGTGAAACCTGAGTTTCCTTGAGAGCTGCTTGGAAGCCTGATGGTGTGTGAAGTTAGTGAGCCAAATGGAGTTGTTCTCCCACAAGAACCACTCGGCTGATCCTTCTTCAATATGCCCTTCAACAACATGCAGTGTTTCCTTGATTGAATTAGCTCTCACACCAATATTTGTGTCTAGAGCCTTTGCATTGAGGGCTATCTGAAAACGGCTGTTGCGCTGAAGTTGCCTGTGAATGTGGAGTTGGTGGCATGTGAAACCCGCATGTGGAGCATTCGTTTGTGTGGCATGCTCTACCAGGTTCATTCCTAGATAATGCACTCAAAGGGCACTAAGCATAGAGTGTGAAAACTGAGTTTCCTTGAGAGCTGCTTGGAAGCCTGATGGTGTGTGAAGTTAGTGAGCCAAATGGAGTTGTTCTCCCACAAAAAACCACTCGGCCGATCCTTCTTCAATATGCCCTTCACCAACATGCAGTGTTTCCTTGATTGAATTAGCTCTCACACCAATATTTGCGTCTAGAGCCTTTGCATTGAGGGCTATCTGAAAACGGCTGTGGCACTGAAGTTGCCTGTGAATGTGGAGTTGGTGGCATGTGAAACCCGCATGTGGAGCATTCGTTTGTGTGGGATGTTCTACCAGGTTCATTTCAGTCCTAGGTACTCAAAGGGCACTAAGCATAGAGTGTGAAAAGTGAGTTTCCTTGAGAGCTGCTTGGAAGCCTGATGGTGTGTGAAGTTAGTGAGCCAAATGGAGTTGTTCTCCCACAAAAAAGCACTCGGCTGATCCGTCTTCTATATGCCCTTCACCAACATGCAGTGTTTCCGTGACTGAATTATCTCTCACACCAATATTTGCGTCTAGAGCCTTTGCATTGAGGGCTATCTGAAAACGGCTGTGGAGCTGAAGTTGCCTGTGAATCTGGAGTTGGTGGCATGTGAAACCCGCATGTGGAGCATTCGTTTGTGTGGGATGCTCTACCAGGTTCATTTCAGTCCTAGGCACACAAAGGGCACTAAGCATAGAGTGTGAAACCTGAGTTTCCTTGAGAGCTGCTTGGAAGCCTGATGGTGTGTGAAGTTAGTGAGCCAAATGGAGTTGTTCTCCCACAAGAACCACTCGGCTGATCCTTCTTCAATATGCCCTTCAACAACATGCAGTGTTTCCTTGATTGAATTAGCTCTCACACCAATATTTGTGTCTAGAGCCTTTGCATTGAGGGCTATCTGAAAACGGCTGTTGCGCTGAAGTTGCCTGTGAATGTGGAGTTGGTGGCATGTGAAACCCGCATGTGGAGCATTCGTTTGTGTGGCATGCTCTACCAGGTTCATTCCTAGATAATGCACTCAAAGGGCACTAAGCATAGAGTGTGAAAACTGAGTTTCCTTGAGAGCTGCTTGGAAGCCTGATGGTGTGTGAAGTTAGTGAGCCAAATGGAGTTGTTCTCCCACAAAAAACCACTCGGCCGATCCTTCTTCAATATGCCCTTCACCAACATGCAGTGTTTCCTTGATTGAATTAGCTCTCACACCAATATTTGCGTCTAGAGCCTTTGCATTGAGGGCTATCTGAAAACGGCTGTGGCGCTGAAGTTGCCTGTGAATGTGGAGTTGGTGGCATGTGAAACCCGCATGTGGAGCATTCGTTTGTGTGGGATGCTCTACCAGGTTCATTTCTGTCCTAGGCACTCAAAGGGCACTAAGCATAGAGTGTGAAAACTGAGTTTCCTTGAGAGCTGCTTGGAAGCCTGATGGTGTGTGAAGTTAGTGAGCCAAATGGAGTTGTTCTCCCACAAGAACCACTCGGCTGATCCTTCTTCAATATGCCCTTCACCAACATGCATTGTTTCCTTGATTGAATTAGCTCTCACACCAATATTTGCGTCTAGAGCCTTTGCATTGAGGGCTATCTGAAAACGGCTGTGGCGCTGAAGTTGCCTGTGAATGTGGAGTTGGTGGCATGTGAAACCCGCATGTGGAGCATTCGTTTGCGTGGGATGCTCTACCAGGTTCATTCCTAGATAATGCACTCAAAGGGCACTAAGCATAGAGTGTGAAAACTGAGTTTCCTTGAGAGCTGCTTGGAAGCCTGATGATGTGTGAAGTTAGTGAGCCAAATGGAGTTCGTCTCCCACAAGAACCACTCGGCTGATCCTTCTTCAATATGCCCTTCACCAACATGCAGTGTTTCCTTGATTGAATTAGCTCTCACACCAATATTTGCGTCTAGAGCCTTTGCATTGAGGGCTATCTGAAAACGGCTGTGGCGCTGAAGTTGCCTGTGAATGTGGAGTTGGTGGCATGTGAAACCCGCATGTGGAGCATTCGTTTGTGTGGGATGCTCTACCAGGTTCATTCCTAGATAATGCACTCAAAGGGCACTAAGCATAGAGTGTGAAAACTGAGTTTCCTTGAGAGCTGCTTGGAAGCCTGATGGTGTGTGAAGTTAGTGAGCCAAATGGAGTTGTTCTCCCACAAGAACCACTCGGCTGATCCTTCTTCAATATGCCCTTCACCAACATGCAGTGTTTCCTTGATTGAATTAGCTCTCACACCAATATTTGCGTCTAGAGCCTTTGCATTGAGGGCTATCTGAAAACGGCTGTGGCGCTGAAGTTGCCTGTGAATGTGGAGTTGGTGGCATGTGAAAACCGCATGTGGAGCATTCGTTTGTGTGGCATGCTCTACCAGGTTCATTCCTAGATAATGCACTCAAAGGGCACGAAGCATAGAGTGTGAAAACTGAGTTTCCTTGAGAGCTGCTTGGAAGCCTGATGGTGTGTGAAGTTAGTGAGCCAAATGGAGTTGTTCTCCCACAAAAAACCACTCGGCCGATCGTTCTTCAATATGCCCTTCACCAACATGCAGTGTTTCCTTGATTGAATTAGCTCTCACACCAATATTTGCGTCTAGAGCCTTTGCATTGAGGGCTATCTGAAAACGGCTGTGGCACTGAAGTTGCCTGTGAATGTGGAGTTGGTGGCATGTGAAACCCGCATGTGGAGCATTCGTTTGTGTGGCATGCTCTACCAGGTTCATTCCTAGATAATGCACTCAAAGGGCACTAAGCATAGAGTGTGAAAAGTGAGTTTCCTTGAGAGCTGCTTGGAAGCCTGATGGTGTGTGAAGTTAGTGAGCCAAATGGAGTTGTTCTCCCACAAAAAAGCACTCGGCTGATCCGTCTTCTATATGCCCTTCACCAACATGCAGTGTTTCCGTGACTGAATTATCTCTCACACCAATATTTGCGTCTAGAGCCTTTGCATTGAGGGCTATCTGAAAACGGCTGTGGAGCTGAAGTTGCCTGTGAATGTGGAGTTGGTGGCATGTGAAACCCGCATGTGGAGCATTCGTTTGTGTGGGATGCTCTACCAGGTTCATTTCAGTCCTAGGCACACAAAGGGCACTAAGCATAGAGTGTGAAACCTGAGTTTCCTTGAGAGCTGCTTGGAAGCCTGATGGTGTGTGAAGTTAGTGAGCCAAATGGAGTTGTTCTCCCACAAGAACCACTCGGCTGATCCTTCTTCAATATGCCCTTCAACAACATGCAGTGTTTCCTTGATTGAATTAGCTCTCACACCAATATTTGTGTCTAGAGCCTTTGCATTGAGGGCTATCTGAAAACGGCTGTTGCGCTGAAGTTGCCTGTGAATGTGGAGTTGGTGGCATGTGAAACCCGCATGTGGAGCATTCGTTTGTGTGGCATGCTCTACCAGGTTCATTCCTAGATAATGCACTCAAAGGGCACTAAGCATAGAGTGTGAAAACTGAGTTTCCTTGAGAGCTGCTTGGAAGCCTGATGGTGTGTGAAGTTAGTGAGCCAAATGGAGTTGTTCTCCCACAAAAAACCACTCGGCCGATCCTTCTTCAATATGCCCTTCACCAACATGCAGTGTTTCCTTGATTGAATTAGCTCTCACACCAATATTTGCGTCTAGAGCCTTTGCATTGAGGGCTATCTGAAAACGGCTGTGGCACTGAAGTTGCCTGTGAATGTGGAGTTGGTGGCATGTGAAACCCGCATGTGGAGCATTCGTTTGTGTGGGATGTTCTACCAGGTTCATTTCAGTCCTAGGTACTCAAAGGGCACTAAGCATAGAGTGTGAAAAGTGAGTTTCCTTGAGAGCTGCTTGGAAGCCTGATGGTGTGTGAAGTTAGTGAGCCAAATGGAGTTGTTCTCCCACAAAAAAGCACTCGGCTGATCCGTCTTCTATATGCCCTTCACCAACATGCAGTGTTTCCGTGACTGAATTATCTCTCACACCAATATTTGCGTCTAGAGCCTTTGCATTGAGGGCTATCTGAAAACGGCTGTGGAGCTGAAGTTGCCTGTGAATCTGGAGTTGGTGGCATGTGAAACCCGCATGTGGAGCATTCGTTTGTGTGGGATGCTCTACCAGGTTCATTTCAGTCCTAGGCACACAAAGGGCACTAAGCATAGAGTGTGGAAACCTGAGTTTCCTTGAGAGCTGCTTGGAAGCCTGATGGTGTGTGAAGTTAGTGAGCCAAATGGAGTTGTTCTCCCACAAGAACCACTCGGCTGATCCTTCTTCAATATGCCCTTCAACAACATGCAGTGTTTCCTTGATTGAATTAGCTCTCACACCAATATTTGTGTCTAGAGCCTTTGCATTGAGGGCTATCTGAAAACGGCTGTTGCGCTGAAGTTGCCTGTGAATGTGGAGTTGGTGGCATGTGAAACCCGCATGTGGAGCATTCGTTTGTGTGGCATGCTCTACCAGGTTCATTCCTAGATAATGCACTCAAAGGGCACTAAGCATAGAGTGTGAAAACTGAGTTTCCTTGAGAGCTGCTTGGAAGCCTGATGGTGTGTGAAGTTAGTGAGCCAAATGGAGTTGTTCTCCCACAAAAAACCACTCGGCCGATCCTTCTTCAATATGCCCTTCACCAACATGCAGTGTTTCCTTGATTGAATTAGCTCTCACACCAATATTTGCGTCTAGAGCCTTTGCATTGAGGGCTATCTGAAAATGGCTGTGGCGCTGAAGTTGCCTGTGAATGTGGAGTTGGTGGCATGTGAAACCCGCATGTGGAGCATTCGTTTGTGTGGGATGCTCTACCAGGTTCATTTCTGTCCTAGGCACTCAAAGGGCACTAAGCATAGAGTGTGAAAACTGAGTTTCCTTGAGAGCTGCTTGGAAGCCTGATGGTGTGTGAAGTTAGTGAGCCAAATGGAGTTGTTCTCCCACAAGAACCACTCGGCTGATCCTTCTTCAATATGCCCTTCACCAACATGCATTGTTTCCTTGATTGAATTAGCTCTCACACCAATATTTGCGTCTAGAGCCTTTGCATTGAGGGCTATCTGAAAACGGCTGTGGCGCTGAAGTTGCCTGTGAATGTGGAGTTGGTGGCATGTGAAACCCGCATGTGGAGCATTCGTTTGCGTGGGATGCTCTACCAGGTTCATTCCTAGATAATGCACTCAAAGGGCACTAAGCATAGAGTGTGAAAATTGAGTTTCCTTGAGAGCTGCTTGGAAGCCTGATGATGTGTGAAGTTAGTGAGCCAAATGGAGTTCGTCTCCCACAAGAACCACTCGGCTGATCCTTCTTCAATATGCCCTTCACCAACATGCAGTGTTTCCTTGATTGAATTAGCTCTCACACCAATATTTGCGTCTAGAGCCTTTGCATTGAGGGCTATCTGAAAACGGCTGTGGCGCTGAAGTTGCCTGTGAATGTGGAGTTGGTGGCATGTGAAACCCGCATGTGGAGCATTCGTTTGTGTGGGATGCTCTACCAGGTTCATTTCTGTCCTAGGCACTCAAAGGGCACTAAGCATAGAGTGTGAAAACTGAGTTTCCTTGAGAGCTGCTTGGAAGCCTGATGGTGTGTGAAGTTAGTGAGCCAAATGGAGTTGTTCTCCCACAAGAACCACTCGGCTGATCCTTCTTCAATATGCCCATCACCAACATGCAGTGTTTCCTTGATTGAATTAGCTCTCACACCAATATTTGCGTCTAGAGCCTTTGCATTGAGGGCTATCTGAAAACGGCTGTGGCGCTGAAGTTGCCTGTGAATGTGGAGTTGGTGGCATGTGAAAACCGCATGTGGAGCATTCGTTTGTGTGGCATGCTCTACCAGGTTCATTCCTAGATAATGCACTCAAAGGGCACTAAGCATAGAGTGTGAAAACTGAGTTTCCTTGAGAGCTGCTTGGAAGCCTGATGGTGTGTGAAGTTAGTGAGCCAAATGGAGTTGTTCTCCCACAAGAACCACTCGGCTGATCCTTCTTCAATATGCCCTTCACCAACATGCAGTGTTTCCTTGATTGAATTAGCTCTCACACCAATATTTGCGTCTAGAGCCTTTGCATTGAGGGCTATCTGAAAACGGCTGTGGCGCTGAAGTTGCCTGTGAATGTGGAGTTGGTGGCATGTGAAACCCGCATGTGGAGCATTCGTTTGTGTGGGATGCTCACCAAGCTTCATTTCAGTCCTAGGTACTCAAAGGGCACTAAGCATAGAGTGTGAAAAGTGAGTTTCCTTGAGAGCTGCTTGGAAGCCTGATGGTGTGTGAAGTTAGTGAGCCAAATGGAGTTGTTCTCCCACAAAAAAGCACTCGGCTGATCCTTCTTCAATATGCCCTTCACCAACATGCAGTGTTTCCGTGACTGAATTAGCTCTCACACCAATATTTGCGTCTAGAGCCTTTGAATTGAGGGCTATCTGAAAACGGCTGTGGCGCTGAAGTTGCCTGTGAATGTGGAGTTGGTGGCATGTGAAACCCGCATGTGGAGCATTCGTTTGTGTGGGATGCTCTACCAGGTTCATTTCAGTCCTAGGTACTCAAAGGGCACTAAGCATAGAGTGTGAAAACTGAGTTTCCTTGAGAGCTGCTTGGAAGCCTGATGGTGTGTGAAGTTAGTGAGCCAAATGGAGTTGTTCTCCCACAAAAAACCACTCGGCCGATCGTTCTTCAATATGCCCTTCACCAACATGCAGTGTTTCTTTGATTGAATTAGCTCTCACACCAATATTTGCGTCTAGAGCCTTTGCATTGAGGGCTATCTGAAAACGGCTGTGGCGCTGAAGTTGCCTGTGAATGTGGAGTTGGTGGCATGTGAAACCCGCATGTGGAACATTCGTTTGTGTGGGATGCTCTACCAGGTTCATTTCAGTCCTAGGCACACAAAGGGCACTAAGCATAGAGTGTGAAACCTGAGTTTCCTTGAGAGCTGCTTGGAAGCCTGATGGTGTGTGAAGTTAGTGAGCCAAATGGAGTTGTTCTCCCACAAGAACCACTCGGCTGATCCTTCTTCAATATGCCCTTCACCAACATGCAGTGTTTCCTTGATTGAATTAGCTCTCACACCAATATTTGTGTCTAGAGCCTTTGCATTGAGGGCTATCTGAAAACGGCTGTGGCGCTGAAGTTGCCTGAGAATGTGGAGTTGGTGGCATGTGAAACCCGCATGTGGAGCATTAGTTTGTGTGGGATGCTCTACCAGGTTCATTTCAGTCCTAGGCACTCAAAGGGCACTAAGCATAGAGTGTGAAAACTGAGTTTCCTTGAGAGATGCTTAGAAGCCTGATGGTGTGTGAAGTTAGTGAGTCAAATGGAGTTGTTCTCCCACAAAGAAACCACTCGGCTGATCCTTCTTCAATATGCCCTTCACCAACATGCAGTGTTTCCTTGATTGAATTAGCTCTCACACCAATATTTGCGTCTAGAGCCTTTGCATTGAGGGCTATATGAAAACGGCTGTGGCGCTGAAGTTGCCTGTGAATGTGGAGTTGGTGGCATGTGAAACCCGCATGTGGAGCATTCGTTTGTGTGGGATGCTCTACCAGGTTCATTCCTAGATAATGCACTCAAAGGGCACGAAGCATAGAGTGTGAAAACTGAGTTTCCTTGAGAGCTGCTTGGAAGCCTGATGGTGTGTGAAGTTAGTGAGCCAAATGGAGTTGTTCTCCCACAAAAAACCACTCGGCTGATCCTTCTTCAATATGCCCTTCACCAACATGCAGTGTTTCCTTGATTGAATTAGCTCTCACACCAATATTTGCGTCTAGAGCCTTTGCATTGAGGGCTATCTGAAAACGGCTGTGGCGCTGAAGTTGCCTGTGAATGTGGAGTTGGTGGCATGTGAAACCCCGCATGTGGAGCATTCGTTTGTGTGGCATGCTCTACCAGGTTCATTCCTAGATAATGCACTCAAAGGGCACGAAGCATAGAGTGTGAAAACTGAGTTTCCTTGAGAGCTGCTTGGAAGCCTGATGGTGTGTGAAGTTAGTGAGACAAATGGAGTTGTTCTCCCACAAAAAACCACTCGGCCGATCGTTCTTCAATATGCCCTTCACCAACATGCAGTGTTTCCTTGATTGAATTAGCTCTCACACCAATATTTGCGTCTAGAGCCTTTGCATTGAGGGCTATCTGAAAACGGCTGTGGCGCTGAAGTTGCCTGTGAATGTGGAGTTGGTGG